>NC_090787.1:15852500-16007500 GCF_040054535.1 Antennarius striatus
TGGACTGTTGACCTAAGTACTTAAAATCCTCCACCGTCTTGATCTCTTCTCCTTGTAACCTCACTATTCCGCTTGGGTCCCTCTCATCCACACACATGTACTCTGTCTTACTGCGGCTAACCTTCATTCCTCTCCTTTCCAGGACAAACCTCCACCTCTCTAGCTTCTCCTCCACCTGTTCCCTACTCTCACTACAGATCACAATGTCATCTGCAAACATCATAGTCCATGGAGATTCCTGTCTAACCTCGTCTATCAGCCTGTCCATCACCATAGCGAACAAGACGGAGCTCAGAGCTGATCCCTGATGCAGTCCCACCTCCACCTTGAACTCCTCTGTCACACCTACAGCACACCTCACCACTGTCTTACAGTCCTCATACATGTCCTGCACCGCTCTAACATACTTCTCTGCCACTCCAGACTTCCTCATACAATACCACAGTTCCTCTCTGGGCACCCTGTCATAAGCTTTCTCCAGATCTACGAAAACACAATGCAGCTCCCTCTGGCCTTCTCTGTACTTCTCTATCAACATCCTCAAAGCAAATACTGCATCTGTAGTACTTTTTTGGCATGAAACCATACTGCTGCTCACAAATTCTCACTTCTAGCTTCCACTACTCTTTCCCATAACTTCATTGTATGGTTCATCAGCTTTATTCCTCTGTAGTTGCCACAACTCTGCACATCTCCCTTGTTCTTAAAAATGGGCACCAGCATTCCTCAGGCATCTTCTCACTATCTAAGATCCTGTTGAACAACCCAGTCAGTAACTCTACTGCCACCTCTCCTAGACACTTCCATACCTCCACAGGTATATCATCAGGACCGACTGCCTTTCCACTCTTCATCCTCCTCAACGCCCTCCCCACTTCATCCTGACTAATCTTTGTTACTTCCTGGTCCACAACAGTCACCTCTTCTAGTCTTTGGTCTCTCTCAATCTCTCTCTCACATCTCAATATTGTCTTAAAACCAAATAGACCACTTAAGACAATAAATGACACTTGTAGACTTTTTCAAAATCAATGCAGCTCACCCAGTAGTCAATAATTCTCCTTGCAATCAATTTCAAAAGCCTAATAATCAAGAAAACAAAATGACATCTTCATACATATGATTAATTTGTATTTGCACCAAGGAATTGGAGAAATTTATTACAGAATACAGAACACAAACAAATATTATGGAGAGGACACTGTTTTAACCGCAGCAGGTTTTTATTTATTTATTTATTTTAATTTATATATATATACAGTATATATCAATGTGTGTTCTTTCATATGAAAAATGAGACATAATGGAGCTTTTGAAGTTTCATAATGACCCTGACTCACAGGCTGCAATCTTCAGCATATCAGTCATTTTGATTTTAAATATATGGAAACCGTCAAAGGAAGCAAAATTGTATTATCATCTACTATAATTAGAAAGCCCAGTGAAAATTACTTTGTCTCACTCATAATCAAAATCCTAGCACTGTGCCTGCATCAAAGGCCAGCTTCTAATGAATTATAAATGATTCTTACCTGAACATACAATTTTCTACCTTGGTACAAATAGATCGGAAATACATTAGCTTCTTGCAGTAAATTTCTATTATGCCTAAGGTGTCTCCATTCCAGTCACCATTTTTGAGTAATGCAGTCATTAAATTGCTGATATGTTCATATAATGGTTCTGCTCCAGTAACCCTCTGACAGGTGACACCTGTGCATCATCTTTGCTGCTAATGATCTGAGAAGAGAGGAGGCCTGAAGACATAACCTACAGTAGCCTACAGATGGCAATTCTGCTCCTACTCCTACTCCTAATCATGTCTCTGCAATTAATGACTGCAAAGCAGACAAGAAAACAAGGTCATATTTAAAAAAAAAGAAGAAGTTATATTGTATTCCAAAGAGTAAATAAATAAATAAATAAATAAATAAATAAATAAATAAATGCTTAATAGAATTGTTAAATATTAACATTTATTGTTTCAAAAGGCAACATATTTAAAAGATTCTATTTTATGATAAATTGTTGTTCACCAATTGAGATCACCGCATCGTCATTTTAAAATTACAAATCTTGCACTCATGTCCTACAACTGAAAGGTCAGTCAGTCAGTCATCTTCAGATTACCACCACTATATCTGCCGCAGCGGGTCACGGTGAGCCGGATCTCGGCGGCATACGGTGAGAGGCAGGGGACACTCCAGGCACGACGCCAGTGCACCACGGAGCCACGCACAAAGACACACAACCATGCACACACAAACTAATTCCTACGGGCAATTTGGAACGGCCAATCAGGAGGTGGAGGTGAGAGGAAGCCAGAGAACCCGGAGAGAACCCACGCAGACTAGGGGAGAACATACGAACTCCGCACAGAGCGGGACTCGAACCCGGATCCGCCGTGTTGTGAGGCGGCAGCACTAAACACTGCGCCACCGTGCCACCACAACTGAAAGGTGAATCTGTTTTTTGTTTTTTGAACATGCAACAAGAAAGATTTTAGGTATGGCAAAACGGGCACTACTAGACAGATAATATCTAATAAAATACATTTTTAGCTAGATTGTTGTGATATTTTTAATACATTTTCAACAAAACAATTAAATGTTAAACATTTTGGGTGGGGAGCATATGTTTAGCATGATAAAGATTACACAGCTAATACAGAAACATTTAAATAATGAATATATTAATTACATAAAATTGAAATAACCAAGTTTATTTTATGGTCTCTATTACTATCTGCTAGTCATGGAAGAAAGAATATTCCTGCGATACCGTATATTATATATTTTATTACAGAAATTACATTTGTACTTAGATTTCACATTTTGGCTTCAAGGACAAGGTCATTGCGGGAATCACAGGGGATAAAAACAACTGCAATGAAGACTCGCTGTTACCAAACAAATAACACTAGACTGGCCTTGGAAACTACCTGACACATAAGAATCGCCTGGCCCTGAGACGTCTCACAGGTTCTCCCGATGGAAAGCAACACTGCAGACTTAACAAGTGGACTAAACAAGTGATAAAGTTTCAACTTCTGGGTGGAAAAGTGTGTGACAGACTACAATCAGCCTTGATTAGTAGGCTTCCACCCACATCAGCTCAACCAACTGCAATCTCCTGTTGATGCACTGCTCTGACAGGGCTTAACTGCTGGCTAAATAAAGCAAAGAGAAAACGGGGGAATTTTTCCATTGCATTTTCCTTCCTGCTCACAATTACATACATCATCAAGAGAGAGGGGGGGGGGGGGGCAAGAGAGAGATTTGATTTTTAACATCACGTTTATTCATAAAAGTCAAATTACAAAATAATCACCTTGACACAAAAATCCAAAAGAGAGAGAGGGAAAGGGAGAGAGCGTATATATTGATGTTTGTACATCTACATAGTACATACTCATAAAGTAGCAGATGCAGAATTAATGATTTAGAAACAGAAAAACAGAAAATGTACAAAAAAATCTATTCATGAAGGAGGAAACAGTGAGTAATAGAACTGAAAACCTCAGATTCTGATATATGATCAGGTTGATTTGACCACAGCACCTAGCTCTCTAATATTATTTTACCACATTCCCCTGGCAGTTAAAATTATTTGATTGACTGATTGCTTTTGATGTTAAACAAGAAAAATTTTAAGGCTAGTAGACTAAAACATTTAAGAATTGTTCTGCAGTTTTTTAAGTCCATAATATATAGACTTTATGTTATATGTTTAAAAATCAGAAAATGTAAAGTCTAGTAATATGAAATTGGCTGAATGTTCACTGGAAGTGAAAAGTGTGCAGAGCGAGACTGTGTTGTCACATGATACTTAAACTGTCCACGATGGGGAACACTGTACTTTGAGCTCAGTAGGTCAGAGCAAACACACTTCTATTTTTACTTACCAAGCCACTTTGAATTATTTTATGATCTTCTTCTTTTCCTTTCGGTTTTTCCCTTCAGGGGTCGCCAAAGCGAATCAGTTGCCTCCATCTAACCCTGTCTTCTGCATCCTCTTCTCTCACACCAACTACCTTCATGTCCTCTTTCACTACATCCATAAACCTCCTCTTTGGTCTTCCTCTAGGACTCCTGCCTGGCAATTCAAAACTCAGCATCCTTCTACCAACATATTCACTATCTTTCCTCTGGACATGTCCAAACCATCTCAGTCTGGCCTCTCTGACTTTATCTCCAAAACCTCTAACATGTGCTGTCCCTCTGATGTACTCATTCCTGATCCTATCCTTCCTGGTCACTCCCAGAGAGAACCTAGGCATCTTCATCTCTGCTATCTCCAGCTCTGTCTCCTGTCTTTTCCTCAGTGACACTGTGTCTAGACCAAACAACATCACTGGTTTTATGATATCAGTTCATATTTGTACACTAAGAAGCAAAAATTCGTCTGCATTCTATCATCCATGAAAATTTAATTGATCCGTCTGCCAAAACGCTTTTCCGTCTTGATACGCCCCATTTGTTTTGTTATAATCTCTGTTTAATAGATGTAAATATAATTAATTTGAGCAATACTAATGATGCAATTAGCAATTGAAACAAATTACCGAATTATAAAGCTGTAATTATGATATTATTTCAAAAAAGACAAGTCAAAACTCATTGGATCAAGTCCTTCTGGCTACATGTGTGCTTTCTCACTTCAGGATTCAAATTATAATCTATTGATAACTGACAGAAAAACATGGGCCCCAAAATTTATGTTAAACCTCTGATCCATTCATTCGTTTACTGTATTCATTCATTCATTCATTCACTCACTCACTCATTCATTCATTCATTCATTCATTGTCTTGTGGATGAAATAGCTGGAATCGTCTTCAGCGGAACTTCAAGTTATAGGTGTTGATGGAGCCTATCCCAGCTGGATACAGGCGAGAGGTTTGGTACACCCCAGGTGAGACACCAGCTCATCACAGGGACACACAAGAGACAGAAAACCAATCAAGCACACACTCATACCTAAGGAAAATTTAAAATTATGGATGAACGAGGAATCTGGAGAGAACCCACGGGGAGAACATGCAACACGGGGAGAACATGCGGGGAGAACACGGGGAGAACATGCAAATTCCGCACAGAGCGGGACTCGAACCCGGAACCGCCTTGCTGTGCTGCGACAGCGCTACCCACTGCGCCACTGTGCTGACCAATTCATTTTCAATTAAAGTAATTTATATAGAGTCAAAGCGTCCAGGAGGCATCCAGGCATTTGTTCCGGATGTCTCCTGGACACCTCCTTAGGAAGGTGTTCCGGACATGTCCTAGCAGGAGGAGACTTTGGGGAAGACCTTCGAGGGACTAAGTCTCAGGATCCCTCTGGAGGAGCTGGAGGAGGTGTCTGGGGAGAAAGGAGTATGGGCATCCCTCCTGAGACTGTTGCCCCCGCGACCCGGCGCTGGATAAGCGGTTGAAGATGGATGGATGGACTGAATATATAGAGTCAAAACACTTCAAACAACAGTCTGCAAGACTCACACTTTATTTTACTGAGACCCAACAATCCCTCTTCAGCAGGCACTTGGGGCAGTGTTTAAGAAAGATATTCCCGAATCCACAGTGCAGTACAGTACATTAAGTGTTCCTGTAACATTACAAATAAATGAACTGAGTTTCTCATTAGGAAGGAAGAGGAAGATCCTACAGCGACATCAAGGCAAAATGGCTGCTTTGCAAAAACCCCTGACCAGCATTCCTCTCTCAATGGATAAAAGCAGGAACTTTCAATAAATGCCAGGCCATTTTGCTGTTGTCTCCATGGTAACAAATTCAAGTATATTTAACTAGATAGTGAGACATTTCCAGTCATTTCTGTGGCAAATGATTACATACATGAAAATGGGAGATATAATGATGAAATGAAAAGACTACATCAAGAATAGTTCATTGCCATCATTTATCACTGTTTAATGGCTCCAACATCAACTTGAATGGTGTCAAGGGTATTAGCAGTTGCCTCTTGATTAAAGCCGACCATGTCTGTCTTGCAAACCCCTTGTGAGTGATGTGGCACGTTTTTTGCACTTAGCTGTCTGTGTGTTTACTCCAAGCCACTCAAGGATGCTGTGCTCTCTGCTCACAGAATGCATCAGCCTTCTGCATCATATTTTGATCTGTATTTCACCAATCTTCATCAAGCATCATGTTCTTTTTCTTTTTGGTATTTGATAGCAGCTGTGTACACTGATGATTTCCCATAAGAGGCCAGCAGGCTTGCAGATATTCATAGGCACATTGTGGTTCACACATTTTGGGATCTAAAAATAGCTTTTTCAAATGCAGCTGAATATAAAGGATGGAACAGACTAGCCTTAGAGACATCATACCTGATGGAATGACATAATCCTGTTCCTCTAATTACCAAAGCATAACCATTGGGTAATGGCAGTAAAAACATCCATATAACATCATAGAGCAGGAAAAAATACCAATGACTGCAGGCCTGCCAAGGTGATGTATGGGAAGAAAAAAGTAAAAGTGACGTTCTCTGCTTTCTCTGTATTAGATTTTCTTTCCATTCAGAAAACAGCAATCTAGCACTACCATTTGGCTAGAGTACAGAGACGAATACAATCTAGATGAAGGATGTTTAGAGTTTCACAACTTTTTTAAAGTCCACGGAATAGCTGTTGATATTAATGAGAAAACAGTGAAAATAAAATTTTTCAGGTATAATCTAGGTTCTGAAACTGGTAACTGGTATGAGGCTTTGAATAAATAATAATAATAATAATAATAATAATAATAATAATAATAATAATAATAATAATAATAGGGAGCATAGTGGCACAGTTGGTGAATTGATTACTGAATGCTAGTCCGTCTATGTGGGGTTCCATGATGCGCTGGCAACTCGTTTGGGGTGCACCCCTCCTCTTGCAGATAAACAGCTGAGATAGACTCCAGCAAAACCCATGACCTGTAAGGTCAAAAAGCGGCTTGAAAAAGAAGAATTTATACTACTACTACTACTACTACTACTACTACTACTACTACTACTACTACTACTACTACTACTACTACTACTACTAATGGCAGGCATTGGATGCATACATGACATTTTCTGCATGAGGGCACTGATATCTATAAACCTCCAACTGAGCCTGAATGGGTCCATGGACAAGCAAACACACACACGCACACACGCATGCACGCACGCATGCACGCACGCACACACACACACACACACACACACACACACACACACACACACACACACACACACACACACACACACACACACACACACTCTGACAGTGTAAAGCATGCATTTTGGTTGAATTCATTTAAAATACAGTACTGCAGTCCAACATTGTCCCACAGGACTGCTTTGTGCTGTAGAACATAACCACCATGAAACAAAGAAATGAATGTGTTTTATTTCTCTGATTCACTGCTTTGTTTGTGGTAATTCACTCTCGCCCAACCACTGCTGCCTTCAGTGTCTCTGTCTCCCTCAGTGAAGTACAGGGTGACAGCCAGGACGGAGACACTTCTGTCTCTTTCCAACTAACCTATCGGTGACCCTCTGAGTGTGAGGCTTATTAGAGGAGACCCCATCAGAGATGCAGGCACTGCCTTTAACAGCAATGACTTTACATCATATGTGCAGTATACACAGTAGATAACTTTTAATCCATGATAATGGTTAGCATTTATTGCTGTGTCATTACAGATCTGAGTCCCGAAAAACTGGGAGATTTTGCAAAGCATAAATAAAACTACAAATTTGATCACGTTCTTGAAATTTGCTCAACTTTAAACATTACTACGACAATGCATTCAATATTTGACCTCATCCCAAACTTAACTTTGTAAATATATACTTGATGCCAACCACATGTTTAGTAAGATGGGACAGAGGCATCAAAACATTGGTAAACTACTTGAAAGCTCAAAAACACTTGATCCATGTATGAACATTGTTGTTGTTATTTATAGCAGGTGACATTATTATGATGTTTTCTGGAAAGCCGATCAACAAGATGATCCCATTAATAGAAATAGAAATAGGAAGCCTTTATTGTCACTATACTGTACATGGTATAATGAGATTTGGGCAATTCCTTGCAGTGCAATAATTTACAGTAGAAAAGAGAAAAGAGAAAAAATAAATACAAATCCAAGTATATACAGTTGTTACGCTTCTGATTGTTTACAGGTGTATACATCGAATTAACAAGAACCGCCATGCCCAACACAGCGTATTGCATGTACCCGATTGAGGAATTTCAAAGTATGTATGTGTGTGTGTTAGAGGGGTGGGGTATCAGTGGGTGTTTGAGTTTACAGTAGATGTGTGATGGCTTTCGGGATGAAGCTGTTGTGGAATCTGTTAGTCCTTGATTTGATGGACCTGTATCGTCTGCCTGAGGGCAGAAGGTCAAACAGGCCTGAAGCGGGGTGGGATTTGTCCTTTACAATGTTCATCGCTCTGCTGAGGCAGCGGGAGGAGTAGATCTCCGACAGGAAGGGCAGAGAGCAGCCAATGATCTTCTCAGCTGCCTTCACGACTCTCTGGAGCCTCTTCCTGTCCGCCATGCTGCAGCTGCCATACCATACTGTGATGCAGTAGGTCGGCAGGCTTTGGACTGATGCGCTGTAGAAGGCCAGCAGCAGGGTGGGGTTTAGGTTGATTTTTTTAGAACCTTTAGGAGGTGGAGCCGCTGCTGTGCCTTCTTGATGATGGCATTGGTGTTGTCCGACCAGGAGACATCGGAGTAGATGAGGACGCCAAGGAACCGGAAGGTTTGGATCCTCTCTACACACTCACCGTCGATGTAAAGCAGGGCTGGGTCAGTGCTGATCCTCCTGAAGTCGATGATGAGTTATTTTGTTTTGCTGGTGTTCAGAGCCAGGTTATGCTCTGAACACCAGGCTACCAACTTCCGCACCTCCTCTCTGTAGGCTGTCTTGTCACCTCAGGAGATGAGACCGACTACTTTGGTGTCGTCAGCAAACTTGACTATCAAGTTGCTGTCGTGGGTCGGGCGGCAGTCGCGGGTGTAGAGACAGTACAAGAGGGGGCTCAGCACGCAGCCCTGTGGGGAGCCGGTGCTCAGTGCTCGTGTGGTGGAGAGGTGGAGGCCGAGTCTCACAGTCTGGAGTCGGTTTGTGAGGAAATCCTTTATCCAGGCACATGTGAGAGGGGGGAGACCGAGGGTGAAGAGTTTATTGTTGAGAATGTACGGGATTATAGTGTTGAATGCAGAACTATAATCCACAAACAGCATGCGGACATAGCTCTGCTGCTGCTCCAGGTGTGACAGCACTGAATGGAGGGCTATGGCGATGGCGTCCTCAGTGGATCTGTTAGCCTGGTAAGCAAACTGGTGTGTGTTGAATCCAGATGGGAGAAAGTCCTTGATGTGCTGGAGGACCAATTTCTCGAAGCACTTTGTGATTACAGGGGTGAGGGCTACAGGGCAATAGTCGTTTAGTGTGGTGGCTGGAGTCTTTTTGGGTAGCGAGATAATTGTTGCGGATTTTAGACAGGGTGGGATGACAGCTTGGGTCAGGAAGAGGTTGATTATCAATGAAATTATCTGGTTAATATCTCATATTATTATGTCTTATTACAATCATAATATTATACAAAGAGTGTGAAAGAATACTGGCTAACACCAATGATGACATATGCAATCCTGTGGAAAATGTCATTGTGACCATGGGACTTGAAGTCACTCCAAGAACTGATAAAGACTTGATAAAGACGTGCAAACACGCACGTCTATTGGGACTGAATGGATGGTTCAAAACAGCAATGTACCAAAGTAAAAAAAATCTAAATGTGAAATTTAATGTATGAATTTGGTTGACAAAGTATTGCAATTAGAGATGTTGTTGATTCTGGGGATGGAAATTTTAAAAGTCAAATGACTTCTACCCATCAACCCATTTATTTTTTTTCGGATGTTGTTGTTGATGTTGCCATGTGATGGAGGTGAAGTCTGATGTGATAACATGTCCGGAAAGTAAAATATAAACTACATAAATAAAATGAATGGAAATAAAACATTTTGTGAGCAATGTTTCACATCGGTGTATCATGCTGTTCATTTGCAAACAAGTAAAATCTGTTTGGGATCCTGACTTGTTTTTTTTTTTTTGGAATCTAGCTTGTATTCATCATCTGTTTATAGCTTTTTTTTTTTACACATATGGTTGAGTAATATGGCACAGAGCGTCCTGTTTCAACATCAGCAGCGGCTCAGCATGGGGCTAACAGCATGAGGCTGCTTTCTCCAGCAAGAACATGTCAAACCATCCATTAATGTTGTGGTCCGTTTTTATTCTGCAGGTTGGTATAATGAAATTTTTTTTTTTTAATTTAATGTAAGGGAAAACAACTTGTTCTCTTATGTTCAATTTATTTTTATCACATTTAACCCTCTGATATTGCTCGACCTCCACTGTCATACTGCATTTTTATGATTCTGCCACTACAGGTGGATGGACATATCCAGAACACTGCAAGTAAAGACAGGGTGAAATTTTCAAAGAAAAAAAGGGGGCTGGGGGTGTTTAATCCTTAAAAAAACAGTAATCAAAAGGCCTTATTATATTTTAGGTTAATTGTAGGCCTATGAGCCTAAATTCCAAAGGGCTGACATTGGGGTTGAGCTGGGTACTCGTTTCAGACGAGTATCCGGTACAGATAACATATTTTTGACGAGTACGAGCACAATAAGAGTAAAACTCTTTAATGCTCGTCCTCATTCATTCATTCATTTTCCTGTCCGCTTCATCCGCTTGCACAGGTCACGGGGAGCTGGAGCCTATCCCAGCTGGGATAGCTGAAGGAAAAACCTCAGAACTGTCTGTCTTCACGCTCTGTGATTGGTCACACACACAGCGTCTGCCCCTCCCTACAGAGGCATCACGCAGCCAGAGCTGTCCTTAGGTTTTCTTCAGCTTGCCTCTATTTTGGTTTATTTAAGGTTATTTGGTGAACTTGTTTCTTGTTTTGTTTAGTTGCACGAACACGGTGCATCAGACCAGATAGAGCTGAAAACTGCTCGCGTCGCATCGGGCACCGCCTCCACTCCAGTCTTTTTTTTTTTTTTTTTTTACCTGCTTGTTCTTAGTTTGACACTTTCTCACTTCAGTTCAAACTAATAATTCATATACTGTATGGATATTTTAACTGTTGCGTAGCGCTTGCAGACACACACGCACACACTTGTTCTGAAAATTGTTGGATTTGATTTGAAACATTGATTTGAATCTTAATTTTGAGGCTGTTCTATAAATAGTTTAAAAATAAACAATAAATATAAGAACTTCTGATCAATCCAGATCAATTTCAGACTTAAAATAATGTACAGATTTAAGCCCCACCCATTTACGATCAAACCACACCCACTTCCAGTTTAAGTCCCGCTCATTCCGAGTACAGATACGGACACAGATAATTTAGATGGTTGAACAGATACAGATACATATAGTGGTGTACTTTCTCATCCCTAGTTGACATCCTAAATGGGACCATGGATAAGGGCCAATCACGTCAACATGGCAGGAGGATTTAGCCTAACGCTCCGTAAAACATAACATTAACACCCAATAGATTCAGATTTCATGTCATGTCAAAATAACTCAACAAATGTCAGACTAAGTGAACAGTTTACTCTGACTTTGGACTTCATGTGGTCTCCTTTATTTTCCTGTTGGAGCGTTTCGCCCTTCTTTTATCCACATCTCTGTGAACTTCAGAGCAGGGAACAAATGTGCATCTCGCCCAATTAACAGTGATGAAATAAAGACTGTTCAAAAGTGTTTGTGTTATTTCATTTATTTTTTTAAAACTATTTATGGGGTTGTCGACCTGTAGGAACTAAGGGTCTCCTGGGGATAATTGTTGCTCAGGTATAAGTAGGAACCAATAACGACTGGGTTAAGTTTCTGTCCAGAAGCATTAGCAGTTTTTTGACTGCTGAACACTGAACTCTGAATGTTTTGCTATTTGATCTTAAATATTTGTTCAGTTAACTGAAAAACTTAATGAAAATAAAACAGAGTAATCAAACATAAAGGGGCGTGTCAGACTTTTGATTATCAGGACAGGCGCGTCATTCACGTAAATGCAGTGGAACACCTCAGTGGCTTAAAGCTTAGCATAGCCCCTGTCCACCCCTCAAAAATAAAATTAATTCAGCAGAGGTATAGATGTGAAAACCAGAGGAGGAGATGATTACCTTCCTATCAACTGTATAAATTCTTATATTTGAATCCATGTTATGGCCAACACCTAACATTTATCATCATACCTAATGGCACTGAAATCCCCATGAGCAGAGAGTTTGAATGTGTGCTTGGTGTTGATTAGATGAGACACAGTGCCCAAACTTTGAAAGCTATTCTGTGTGTCTGGCCGTCAGCACACCTAAGGGATGGCTGCCACAGATGTAATCAGCTTCTGAGGCCTCAGGGGAAATGGTTCTTACAATGAATCACATCCTATAAATAACATACAACAGAAAGCGTAAGCAACCATCATAATAGGAAATGAAAGAACAAGCCATGACTTCAGTGGTTGTTTTGGCAATGAATGGTTAAAGTGATAATGTTAACTTTACATTTTTCCCCATCTTTCTCCCTGCATAGTCTTTTTTCCCAAAAGCTCTCGGTCGCAGTCGCAGACATTCAGAATGGCGGATACAATATTTAGTTGGTGCAGAGTTAACCATTGGAAAAGCAGTACATATAACTGAGTATCTGCAAAATAGATTTATTCCAACAGTTTATTAAAGCTGTTCAAATCAAATTCTCCACATACATGGAGGTTTAACAGTTCTTCTGACTATAGGTTTACCAAACAAGAACTGATCAGAATGTATATATGAAGACAGTATCCCCAGTTGTTTTTTATTTGTTCTGTTTACTAGTTTGATCCCCGAAGGGAAATTAAGAGCACACTCTAGTAAGCAATTCTTCAATCAAACGCATGCACATATGTTAGTGTGTACAAACCCTGTAGCACAAGCACACACACGCACAAAAAGGGGCCTGTAGGCATGCAATGGGAGGTAGAGTGGCGAGCAGCCCCTTCCTGGTGCGCCCAAAATGAGCAACATGTAAAGGGGGACAGCGCCTTGCTCAAGGGCACCTCAGCAGTGCTTCGGAGGTGAGCTGACACCTCCCACTGTCAGGTCACACTCTGAGGTGGCTGGGTGGGAGCTGGAATCGAACCGCCGGTAGCATTGGACGACCGGCTCTACCGCCTGCTCTACCACTGAGCCACTGCCACCCCGATAGAATTAATAAATTAATGCATAATTAAATAAATACATAAATAAAGTGCTGTCTGTGCTAAAGGTCAGTGACTTTTGCAAATCCATCCTTATCTTGAAGGAACCAATCTAGTAGCTGCCAAGATCACAGTTTACGAGTCTTTTATCAATTTTTTGCACAACAAAAATTATGTTGTTGAAAACTCCATGTGCATTTTGTGTTTAATATAGACAGCCCATCATCAGCCAGTGACCAATGGCCATGACAGATGGCTTTAAAACAGATGCTCTCAGCCAGAGCTGAGCTTCATTTGGATCTAATCACTCAATGAAACCTCTTTATGTGTGTGCTATTTCTAATGTGTGCATATACAGTATATGCCTGTGTGTGTGTGTGTGAACTGAATCTTTGAGGTCATGTTCAGGGAACTGAACACTGCATGTGATATCAGCATGGCAGTCTATTTGTCCAGGATTAGACTGTTTAAAACAAATATGTGTCCATCAGACAGAAACGTTATTTTATTCCATTAACCATGAACTTTTAAATCTTCTGCCCATCCCATCTGTGTGTTCTGTGAGTCCTTCAGTGGTACAGTATGCACACTAGCTCAGCTATAAAGGCAGTCACAGTGAAAATGTACTGCATTGATGTAAAAATGCCTTTTAGTGATGAGCGCTGATGAAAGAAGTCTGGCTCAGTGATTTGTAACATTTATTTGCATCAATATGACTTTAAAGAGAATTTAAGAAAATACAAAGCTCAAATAAAGAAGAATTATTTATGCATTTATTTTCTTGAAGAAGGCCGGGTACACCCTGTATAAATTGCCAGTGTATCACAGGGCACAATGTAAATTGTGAATATTGTATGTGTTCAGATTCTAGAGAGATGGACACATAAATGTCCAGCAACCCAGAAGTTACAGTCTTTTAGCCATAACAACACATTTATTCTCTGAGCTGATTGGCCAGTTGGTATGTTGCCACCTGACAACATAGTCACTGACCTATAAGATTATGTGGAGTATGACTGTCAGTTACGTGGAAGGGACCTCCGAATCTGATGAGTTTACTGCCCATCAGAGTCTAGGAAATGTGCAATCTGAAAGAATTTAGTCAAGCGTAGAGGCAGTATTATGTATAGCTATTGCTGTCTTTATATATTCTTCCTGGATGGTTTCCAATGCAGATAGGCGGCAATACTGCATCAGATGCCATGGTAAGCACGCCAACCTCTGAGTGGGATCACTTGATCTGGAAAGACATTTACATTCCTGTCTGTGGTCAAAAAAGCTTTCATGTCTGAAACAAAAATACATACATGTAGAACAGGCCGATGTAAAGACTGAGTGTTTGCATGTCTATCTAGAGTTTCCACGATAAAGCTCCAGACCAGCTTTGAAGTGCTACCATGGTGACGAGATGATGGTAATGAGGATCTGTTTGTGTGCTTACATGCAGGTGTGTTTGGTGACAGAAATGATCAGGCCCCATGATTGCCTAGTACAGAAAAGAAATATGTGGCTTCAACAGTTTGTTTTTGTGTGTGTGTGTGTGTGTGTGTGTGTGTGTGTGCGTGTGTGCGTGTGTGCGTGTGTGTCTGTGTGTGTTTGAAAAGCATGATATCTTGTTGTTGGATTCCATGGAATCTTTTTTATATGCACTCCTGAGCTGCTTACACTACAGTACGTATAGTATGATGCATGATGTATTTCCTAGCTTTCATCAATACAGTGCTCAAATGACATGTCAAGCTATCAATAATGCCACCGATACCCATTGGCTGTATGTCATCTTGTGATAATCCCATCAAAACGACTGAGTTATCCAGTTATGAAACAGATTCCCTGCCCACAGACCAGCTGATGCTTGATAATAAATGGAACACAATAGTAATCTTTTCATGATGTTGTACTCCTGCTGTGTTTACAGTTGTGGAAGTTATGAAGAAGGGCAAAAAAAATTCTCTGTTTAAAAGACTTTGGACTCAAGAAGATGGACTCAAGTGTTCCTCTTTGAATAAAGTAAGTTATTGAAAGGAACATTCGTGTGCACAATACAAAGAAATACAACCTACTTTTGACAGAACCTGTGCAACAATGTCCTCTGTGCCTTGTTTAAACATCCTTGAATTGAATAAATCATTTGGACACGTGAAATTGACTTCAGAGGTGAGAAGGACAAGAATAATTTAAACTATGATGTAGCATTTCGTTATTTACATCATTATTATATTCGTATTAATCACAGCAACATTAGTGATGGACAACATGAGAAAAATGCTTTCAATTATTTCAGTGCTCCAGATAGAAAGAATGTGTGTGTGTGTGTGTGTGTGTGTGTGTGTGTGTGTGTGTGTGTGTGTGTGTGTGAGTGCGTGCGTGCATGCGTGTGTGTGTGCGTGCTCCCTGCTAACTCTTCTTTTCACCGTGTTACTCATTCGTAGCAGCTCTGACAAAGACTTGAAATGCAGGACCTTAGATCTGTGGCATTAAATATTAGCCATACATGCTGCTTTTTCTGTAAACAGCCATCACACATGCAAAGGCAAATCAGTTTAAAATTAATAACAAAAAGTTGGCATTAAACCCCGATTGAGCTAAACTCATTTTACATGAACTTCAGGTGAGTCGCATTGAGCATATTCAGACTGTAACACTGTTTCCCCTGGACATTTAAAGGGCTATCATAAGATTTAGCACTGCACGAATGGTTGTAATACCTTGGAACAAGACTTAAATTACCCTGGAAATATATAAGACTTATAAGTTACCACGGCGATAGAATCCTATCTTGATTCTATCAGTGGTAGAATCCAGTCAGCTTGTTGTCAGGTGAAATCACCTGTACCTCAGATCTTGTATTATGCCAACAAGGCGACATTACTAAAAAGAAAGGTGGTCCACGTTTTTTTTGTGTGGTGTTATAAATGGACCAAATATTTGTTTGAGTGAAAATTACAAATACGAAGCGATGATTTGCCACTACCCGCTGCTGATGTTACCCAAAACACATGCAGCTGTTTGCTGTAACGGTTGACTGATTCCGTTTGTTCTGGTTTCAACACTGTTACCTTCTGCTGGGAACTTAACAGGCTTCATGTTGGTCATCCTGCCATTGAAGCATTGAAGAGAGCACAGAAGAGCACAGATCTGATCACCTAATGTCAAAGTAAACTTGTGACAAATGCATCCCTGCTTTGAACAACTATTACTAAAAGAATCTGCTCCATCTTGACTGACAGATGTGAAGATAAGTGTGTTGCTGTGAATCTGGAGTTGCAATTTCCTGTTAACTGTCATCTTTTCAATCAGACAACACTTCTTTGATAAGGATGGTCCAAAAAGTTTGATTTAATGCACAAAATGAAAATCAAGAGGACTCCAGTGATGAGAGTCGATACCTGACGGATGGATGGATGTGACATGGAGCAGGACCACATGAGCTCAGAGGAAGGATGTGACGAAAACTGTAGGCTGAGGGGCAGCTGTATCGATCTGACGCTGAAGTTTCACATGACAGCAGCAGATGAAAGTTTGAGAGCAACAATAAGATTAACTGATAAAGGTTACATCAAAACTGAAAGAGGGGAAACACTCTGTTGATTGACGTGAAGATTCAACTACCAAGCTTCAGTATTTGGCTCAAATTCACAAATAACTTAATTAAAGCTTCAGATCAATTTATAAACCCATGTCACTAATACAGAAGTTATGTAATGAGGGCTGATTTCACCCTTTCTTTTCATGTTTGAAAGTTCATGCCATTCATCATGTCCATTGTTCTCTCCATATTTCTTTTCTTCAGTGTTGTCTCTTCAATATATAATCAATATACAGTATGTAACAGTAGGCTGGAGTACCTGCTTTGGCCTGATCATCATATAGAGTGTGTCCCACTGTATTCGGTGATTTAGAGATATTTTTTCACTTCAAATGAATTATCATTTCCATTCTCCATCCAGATATCCACCTGAGAGCCTGTCATGTAATTTTCACATTTTGAGCGACTCACAGCAGCTCTGCCTGAGGAATTAAGGTGTCGGGGTCCAGCTGAACAATATTGAGTCTATTGCTTTTGCATTATGCAGCAGAATTCAAAAGCATGTAAATATATTCTGCAAAATCCTATTTGACACTCAAGGCCATTTGAAAACTGTTTTCCCAGTCATAACAATACACACATGTCTTCTCATATCTGCTGGTGTTCCAGAGAAAATCACAAAGACACTGAAGCTAGCCCTTTAATGCTGTCATGAAGTTGACTGCCAGCGGTGGTGTCTCTCTACTTCCTGACTGAAATCCAAGGAGACCTACAGATTGGGCGTAACTCATCAGTTACCATCAGATGATGAGACACAATCAGTATATAATTGGGCTTCTCCGCCTTTGACTGGCACTTCCTGCGACGCCACTCACACGCTCCTAAGCAGCAGTTACAAGCTAGCAGCCAACCCTTCTCGTCTAATCAGCAGCTCATAAGCTTCTGTTTAATTACATCTCATACATTTGACCCTTAACAGGGGTCTCACACTGTGGCCCATGGATCAGAATCAGTACAACCCATCTATTGCGTTTCATTTTTACCGGATACTCTGGATAATGTGTACCCACTGTGCTAAATTTCTTTAATCCTTTCCTAATATTGCTCGACTCTTCTTGTCTTATTAAAACCGAAACATACACACTGCACAAACTCCACTACTAAACAAGATGGGGAAAAAAACAACAACAGGGGGACACGCTAAAGACCTAGTTAGAATCTGTTACGAGGGATGGTTACATAAGGACTTCAGAGGCTTTAACTTGTCAGACATTAAACCAGGCTGACATTTCTCAGACGCATTAACACCTCTGTGAGCGATACAAAAACTACCTGTGTGGTGAAAGTGATTTGAAGCTTCTGTAAAATGCTAATAATTGTGAATTTTTACTCACACCAGCAGAACTGACAAATGGCTGTTCTTTGAAGGATCACCATATTACTAGTCAGTAGTGTGCACTGAACAAAAACATGCCTCAGTTCATGCAAACTGAACTCTTTTTTCAGTGTTCCATACAACCTAACAGATTCTATTGGGTACACACAGGTATAGGCTTATTTAACAACTTCTTCCAAGGCCTTTTTTTCTTTTTAAGAACTGAGGCCAATATAAATTTCAATGCAATGTTAACTTTTCTTAATATCCATGCTGACTTCTATTGCTTAGTACGTGGCAGCTCAGTTTTGACCCACAGCACACAAAAAAAAATCTTGCATAAATTTCTGAAAGTAAAATTACCTACAGTACTGTAGAGCTGACACTGACAAACATTCTCTTTTAGACAGTGCTGTTGCATGGTAATGTCAGAGCTTCCTTCTACTAACACATGACATTTTAACAGCACATAAGCAAACATACACACAAACAGTCTGAAGTCTGAATGACAGGTGGGATATTGGATGCTGACTATTGGCAGGCTATTTGAGGATTAGTCAGATGAGCACATCATCCCCCGACAAGCCGAAATAGAAATGAGGGCTTTAATCCGAAGTGGAAGAGCCATTGGCACAAAGTGGAAGGAGAAAGAGAATATGCAATTTGTCATTGTGCTTCAGTTTTGTAATCTGACATGACAACAGCACTGAATCTTGAACCAGAATACACACATAATTCTCAGGTATACCATCATGGGTACCACAATCATTTCATTCCTGCAGGGTGACACAGTAAATGATCCACACAAAATTATGAATGAAAACAGCACCGTTTCAATTTCCAGAGTTTATAAATGCAGACTCGGGATCTGCTACATTATCTTTCTGATGCTTAGTAAACACCTCAATAACTGCATTTGCAGTGATATTTAATATTTAAAGGCAGGCATGGATGCAGCTGAATGGCCTTGACAAGTCTTGGTCAGCAGTTCCATAATATTTGATAGGAAGATACTCTGGCTTATCTCAGCTCTGCATGAATGTAAATATTTTAAGCAAGTGTTATGGACTACATTTAATTGAGTAAACACTTAAAACTGAATATTGTAAACTATTAAATCTACTGATGGGAAGATTTACAGACTAAGCACAAAACTGAGTCAATAAATGCCCATAGAGCACTTATTCATGATCCTTAAACTGACCATATTTTTATGCTGTTTCTTTACTCTTGAGTTTGTGCCAGCACATTCATTCTTTTATTCTCATACTGCCATCCTCTGGTTTAAAGTGGAAACGTGCAAATCCGTTCATTAAAGCTCCACATACTGAATGTACATTTACTGTATTTGGATACTCTGATCTAAATAAAACATTCTTGTACACCTGTCCTGAATGAGAGACTTTCACTGCTTGAAAGACACACACAAACATATATAGATGGTCTTTATGTTGATTTAAGTAAATGCATATCTATCTTAGGGTAACACCATCATTTGCTGTGAATACTTTTATAATAATAAAAAAAATATTGTTTTTATTATTATAGCGTTTTTCTATTTACTTTTAGTTTTTTGTATTAGTTGTACTATATGATATTTACATGTAAAAATATTTCAGTCCCAATAATGAGAAAAAAACACTCATACTGCCATCTTCTGGTTAAAGATGGGGGGAAAAAAGCATTTTTAGACTAGACTTTCTGACCTGTAGACTTTCTGACTGCATTTAACAAATACTGTGCTGAAACGTTAAGGAATTGGTACTTTACATTCCGTTCCTGGTTTATCTAACACTTAGTTAATAGTTCCTTTTGAGGTTTGAAACTTTCATGAATTAGATGAAAAAAACATTAAACTACTAATCAAGCCGTGTTTGAGTATTCATTTGAACAGATTCATTTAAACAACAATAATAACAATAAATAGATGTTTAGTAGAATTGCATCAGTTCCGTGTCATAAATTCTGTGTAACCAAATAGTGATATGTGATGTGAACACATGTCTACAAATGTCGAGGTGATGTATCTGAATACTCCATCCGACACTGACTACGTGGAATCTGACTCTCATCGTGCTCAATAAAGTCAATGTTTAGCAAATAACTTACAGCCTCTGCATGCCCCATTATTTTTAAGGTGCTTTTGGCGTCTGAATTTGAAAATTTTTACAGCAAATCACAAAACACAACAGAGAAACAGATTATATGTCTGTATTTATTTTCATCAGAACACAATTTAATTTCATTGTAGCAGTAATTTTCATACTTTTGAAAAGATCATGACTTGTGAGACTGTCTTATAAATCATTTCATCAAAGTTGTTTGTAAAAAAATTAAAGAAGTTACTTGAACTAAAGCATCTATAATATTACAATATACTGGTAGTATAATAGTAATCATAATAGTCATAATCGCAATGATACTTCTATATGACTTTGAACCTTTTTCATTTCTATAATCATTAATCTTTCGCTTTCACACACACAGGACCACAACCTTTCACATTAAGGTTGCAAAGCTGAGGACAAGTCTATTGGTTAAACGTCACCACATTCTCTTTTAACATCAATGATTTCAGACGTTCAAAATGAAAAAATAGAAGAAGAACAAGATAAAGAAGAAGAAAAAGAAGAAGAAGAAGAGGAGACAAATAAGCAGAAGAATAAGCAAAGGAGAAGAAGAAGAAGAAGAAGAAGGAAGCAACAATATGATATCAACTCAGGGAAACCTTGACGCAAAGACATACATTGTTCAGCATACAAGTAAACATATTTACAACGAAAAAAAGGAATGGGCTTCTGCATAGATCCACAAGATAAAGATGGAACTATTGTGAAAACAGAGGGTCTGACATTGAGCAAAAGAGAGCAACATTTGTGTACATACCATTTGGTGGTGGGTGCACAGGGGGTTAGGTGCAAAAGGCATACGTAGTCTACATGTGCAGGGCTAAAACACAAAATTAGTTCAGTTGGTTGGCATGTTATGGAATGTGACCATACCCTACAGCTGCGACAGACCTTTGTCAAGAATCTTGACTGAATCTGTAGGATCTTACACAATTTCTTCTCGGCATAATGCACTAAAAGATGACAAACCAGAACACACAAAACATAAAATCATCACAGCAGATTAACTGTTGTGCGCATGCCTGCATTACCAATAAAAGTCAAATTGAAGACAGATCTATCGCTAGTATTGTTTGGGAGAAAACTCACATAAAAAAAAAAGTCTGTCCTTGGTCCAAGAATGTCTGAAGTAAGATGAAGGACAACACATGTGTACAGCAACTGCACCCATGCAACCACTGTAAGGATGCATTTCTGCCTAGAAAATCCAAGACATGACCTCTGCATGCCTTCAAAGGCAGATTTATTGTATGAACACATGTCCAACAGCTAGCTTGTGATGAATCATACATCACGGCACAAGCATGACAGGTGTAATGAATTCACATGTATGTCTTTGAGAAATCCCTTATATGTATGTGCTGATGTTGAGGGTTGGGCGAGGGTGATGAGGTGGAATCCATATATTGCTAACATGGCACATTTCTACTACATTGACAGACCCTGTTTTCCATCTGTTACCCAATATTTTTTGACCATGAAAAGCAGCGTCAAGTCAGATTTGAATTAGTTTAATTTACTCTTTGCTTTGGCACCAGTTTCAGGGTGCTGCCCACACCTGATATGTGTAATGTCAGAGTAGGGTTTGGCAGGATCTTCCATTAGACAGGTGCACCTATCTAATTTATCCTGTTGTGAGTCTTGCAGCACTGACGCAGCTATTACACATGGTACAGTGCAAAAGTTTCATACTAAAGTTCATACAGCTTGAGGGCTGTGTTGAATAAAACAACCACTAATGTAGCAGGTCCCTGCAGGGGCACAAAACACGGGCGGTTCGCCACACCTGTCCTGCAGTTTCCAAGGTTGTGGCAATGCTAATGAGCTCTCCAGATAACACAGAGCAAACAGCAACGGACACACACACACACACACACACACACACACACACACACACACACACACACACACACACACACACACACACACACACACACACACACACACACACACACACACACACACACACACACACACTTTTTCTTACAGGCCCACCTCTTTTTCCACAGCTCAGCTCTCCTGGTTCTTGCCTATAGTAGCAATAAAAGAGTGGCTATATCGCCATCTACTGGGGGCCAAGATAACTACATGTTCTCATACATGGACATGGGTATGTACTGTATGCTGAATGACAATGAGTGGAGTTCATGCAAGTGGAAGTGTTTAGATTGGGGCAGGTTTTTCAAAGCATAAAAGCATTCCAACATATTGATTACAAAGACATGGCATGATTAATAATGAATTTTAAATCCTCATATAAGCTGTGTAATAAAATTCTTGACATCAGAAATTGGATTGGACATCTCATTTAACATACTTAAGAGTGGGAAAGAAAGCATTCAGCAACATCTGTGTAACTTCAAAATACCTGATCTCACAGCCTTGTTCATCGAAGAGACCAAAATAAAATAAAATAAAACAAAACACAACAAAAACCCATAAATAAAATTTTACAAACTAAAAGAAGAAATCAGCCCTTAAGGTCACACCAGTTTTTTCTGTTCAAACGCTGGTCAATATTTGTAAAATAAACCCCAGCATGAGCTGACTAAGACAATGTCAGGTTATTAGTGTTTACAAAAACAATGATGTTCCACTCCTCTGTGGGTTCGTTTCTCCTTCTGCTCGAACAGCAGTTGCAAAATGAGCCACGTTTTACATTGCGCCTGGTGATAATTTGCAGTTGCACGGTGTTGGGTGTTTTTGACATGTTGATGACTGTGTTTGTACTGTATATTGTAATAAGCCCTTTGTTTAATGAGACATTAGTTTGATGTACAAGACAGTGGGCATGCTACAGGAACTGATTTGGGAAAATATGGGATGTGGATTGGGGACTAAGTTAAAAAAAAGAAAGAAAAAAAAAGAGGCTGTCGTAAACTTGCAGAGAGCTTTCACATGCAATTCATGAAAATAGATTACACAGTAAATTTTTTCAATAGAAACAAAGTGAGGATTTTGAACAAACTGCGCCTGTGATATGTAAATGTCCTTCTATATGTATTATGTGGCCATTGTAATATTCTATTCATGGTTAGGGGACTTTTCTTCACCCTATTGCAGGTAGAATGCTACCTTTTCAAACAAGATGCAGATACTTTAGCTTGATCATAAATGCACAGGAATAACAGTTCACCAATCATCATAAAAACTCTGTAATGTAACATCCAGTCTTCAGGTTTCCTGTGAATAAAAAGGCCTGAGGTTTAAATGACACCACTCAAACAGAAGCCAGTATTGGTTGAGGGGCGAACACTGAGCTTAGTTCTTGTTCCAGTGCTGTAATCCTGATGTCAGTTAACTTTGCTGAGCGACGCTGCTGAGAAGTGACCCGAATCTGAATGAGGTTTTGCTAAAAAATGCCTGAAATTAAATCTTTGGTTAAGACAAGCTTAACACAGTTTCATGTTTTGTTCTGTGAGATAAATTCTTCTTATGTGCTTTCCCCCCCTCCTTTTCTAGTTTTGTGTCCACTAATTAACTGAGTTGCTAACAAGTGGCTAACTCTTTAAAAACCAAGATGCAAGGAGATTAAAAAAGTGATCACATTGTTCCCCTGATCATAATAATGAACAGCAAGAGCAATGAACCAATAATGTATCATAATTACTGTAAAATGACTCCGAACGATATGGTCACTAAAAATGATCTACAGGTTCTTTGGCTTCCCGTCATGTGACTCTTTCTGATTGGTTCATTTAAAATATATCAGAGATCACCATGAGGACTTCTGTTCCTAATACTCCAGTTCAAACTCTAATCATTTGATACGTAATAATATCTGAACTCAATATCCGTGTCTGTGTGGATTCTCTCTGGGTTCTCCGGCTTCCTCAAACCTCCAAAAAACACACATGAGTGTGTACGCGTGTGTTTGTTTGTCTATGTGTAGCTCCGCGGTGCACTGGCGTCATGCCCAGAGTTTCCCCCACCTCAAACCCTAAACCAGCTGGGATAGGCTCCGACTCCCCATGGCCTGCTACAGCACATAGAGCAGCTAGACGATGAATGAATGAATGAATAATTTTTAATTGTCTTATGACAACTTGAGTCTTTTCCCTTACCAGACTCCCTGCTAGCATTGTCCCATTTAACAACAAATAAATACAGTGCTTCAGTAGGATAATAGAAGGAGAATAGAAGATGCACATTACAATAAATCAAACAGTGGTTGTTGGTATTCCCAGGTTTTTCTAGTTTAGCCAGGTGTTAACTTTTTACTGATGTTCGCTACAGAATTGCTTTCTTTCAACTGGCCATTGTTATCTCACAAAACAAAGTGGGAGAATTCCATAAACCTGTGTTAAACACAGTGCTTACTATGGACATCAGAACCACATTCAAAAACCAGTGAGGTCATATATTGGGACTGTGGCCTCCAAAACCAGCATCGCAAAGCTAAGTGACATCTGTGGGGGCGGGAGGGGGTGGCTCCACAAAACATCATCACTGCGCCTCATAGGTAGACTTTTAAGGTATATGTCAGCAACATATGCTCTCCTCTCACACACACACGAGCACGCACGCACGCACACACACACACACACACACACACACACACGCACACACACACGTAAAGACATGCACTTGAACACACACACATCCACACACCCACGAATGCTCGCACACATTAAATCTTGAAACACAAACATGCTCACAAACTTGCAGCTAATTATATTTTTTTTAAACAACTTCTGTCTTATTTAGAGAACACATTATATTCCTGTATGAGATCCAGAAACAAACATAAAGGATGAACATTAGAGAAGAGAATATGATCGTGTAATTCCATAGTCAGCCAGTGCAACAGAAACCAATAATTGGAACACAGTGTAAAAAAGCGTAGTGAGAGAAACTCAGCCATGAGGAAGCCGACCTTCCCACTCAACAAAGGCTGTGGCATTGCCCCCCTATCTATCTGAGGGAGTCCCTTAGTAAGTCTGTTTGTTAACTTATTTATTTGTTTTGATTGATTTGTGTGTCTTTCGTCTCAAAGCGTCCCACATTCTCCGTTTACCAGAAGGCGTTGCAGAATGTCCACAGGCACACAGCTACAGCACGACTGTGGCTGTATTTTTCCATCAGGTTGCCATGGTGAGGGAATCCCCCACCCCAGCAACCTCATCTCCTCCTGGCAGCTCTATCACTCCTCGTTGGCAGGGCTCTCCTCCAGAGGCGTGATGGTGGGGAGGCCTAGTTCTGTTGCATTGTGGGATGCAGTGAGGCTGGCAACAGTGTGTAGGAGGACAAGGACCAGCAGGCAGAGTTTGAGCCGGCTGTTACACAGTCTGCAGGCTGCTGAGGAGCTGAGGGAGGTACGGTGCTGGCAGGGCGGATGAGTTCTTTTCAGTGTCCCCCGTGAACGATTATCCACTTTTAGGTCCCACCGCACATCACAGCACTCTGCATACGGGTCCACACCTGATGGATGGTCCTCCAACAGCCCTGGGGGTCATTTTGGTGAGAGAGGGTTGAAAAAGGGATCGTATTACGCTATCAGAATATTAACACTGCATTTAACATTGATTTCTTTTTTAAATTCATGCATCAGCATATAGTCCTCAGTTTAAAGGACCTCATAAAAACATCGGTTGGTACTCTTTTGTTGGACTCACAGTATTCTTCATTTATGTTTTATTTATTAACAGCTAGAGAGTTTAGAGTCATTCAAGCACACAATCAACAGAAAATATATTGACAGTTGTAATCTGGAAAATATGAAATGTTTATGCCTTTTACAATGTCAAAACATTTTCATTTTTATGCTTTTATTCTTTGTAGCATTCTCAATTATAACAGAAGCAATGATTTATTGATCGTTCAGTAAAAACTGTTACAGCAGACATGGATCCCTTTGTTGTTCACGATGTACTTTATTTTAGATGTGGGTAATCTTCATGTGTTTTCTTACAACAAAATGTTTTGAACACAATCCAGCTAGGTTGCAATCATCATAAAAAAAATTATTTTTGTATTTTACCTGCTGCATTTTCATTGTTTTTTTCTGATTAGCAATGCATTAGGATGATTCATATTAGCCTTTTCAACTAGGACTCAAGATGACACAGAGTTTCTTTGGATCTATAAAGACTGTACTAAATGTGTAAATAAAATACAGAGCATTATGTTTCATTTTAAGAAATATTTACGGGATATATATTATACAAAACAAAACTATTATGCGCCAAAACATACTGGACCGAAGGACTAATATCACTATCTACAACATTATTATCAAAGGGTGGTTATCACAGACTCTGTGAATGGTAATGCACCCTGTTGAATGATTGCTCTCAGGTAAGTCATGTCTACTCTTTATAAAGTGCTAAAAAGTTGACATTCAGCATTTTTACTGGCCACAAAAGTCATTCTCTGAACAACACCAACATTGAGATGATTCTTCTCCTGTGCCATAGTCCTCAATAAATATCCAGGAACTTCTTCAAACACATTAATGAGCCTTGCTGGTGCACTGGGTGAAAAGTTCCATCATTAAGATGAACATTGGCACTTATTTTGAATCCCACAAACATCCTGCTCCTGCCAATACTCTCGAGGGCAACAAATGTGTAAAGTTCCCCATCTGTAAATAATCCCACTGAAAATAGTGTTCAGCTGTTTAAGCAGATAATGAAGCCACGTAATATATCTGTAAGCTATTTTTAAAAATCTCTTTAAGATCTACATGAATGAGTCTTTTTTATCCTGCAATACAAGAACATACCCAGTTTCCTTTGACCACAAGGGGGCAGCACCCACATGTGTCTAAGAGCTTGTAATGCTCATTTTCTGCTCACTCAGTAAAACCTGGGGACTCACCTTCCACATATGTGATCCAGACAAGTGTGTGTGTGTGTGTGTGCGTGTGCGTGTGTGTGTGTGTCTGTGTATGCCCACGTATGTGTGTGTGTTTCTGTGATAAACTGTTACAATTAAAGCACAATATACAGACTTATCATCACAGTGATGTACTTTGCAGCTGCCTCTTGGTGCTGTGAATAATTGGCAACAATTCCGTGTTATGGTGTATCATCCTGTTAGCTGGGTGATTAGACAGAACATCATGTAACTGTTAGTTCACAAGTGTTCGCTGTGTGTCCATCAGAGGTTGTGTGTCCTACTGAAGTGTCACTCAACGAGACATCATGTTGACTTTGTGCTCATAATTTGTGAGCTCAGCATGTAGTGTGTTACCCAGGTCAAGAGTGTGATCTGCAATACACTGGGTGAGCATATACAGTTGAAGCCAGAGTCATGCTTTTTTCTTCTTCTTTGAAATAGTAAAATCACTTTAGCCTAACTAGTTACTAACTCAGTTATACCACAGCCGCCCCTCCTGTACTCTGATGCTGTTCTCAAAAACACAATTTTTAAATTTTTTTTTACCTGTGCATATAAAACTGGGGCTGCCTCCATGAATGAGATCATCGTTGTCAGGCAGGACAAAGGGACACCGCTGCTGCACCTCCAGGCAGTATTGACCACAGGGGATTCGGTTACTGCAATGCACCTGGGTGGTCTGGAAGTACTGAGAACACAGCCAGGCCTTATAAACCATCTAGATGAGAGACAGAGGTGGGGAGAGACAGACAGGTGGGGAGGGTGCAGAAAGATGATATTAGGGTTAGGCAGGGTTTCATTGAATAATGTGCATACACATACACACATGCACAGTCTCACATGTGCATCATCCATGACCTCTACAGCCATTGATTCACACAAGGCTGAGCAGATCAACATCCCAGCGATGCTAATTGCCAGTGTTATATGATTCTGCCTTTTACAGGGACATCATCACTTTCCCCCCCTGGTTTTATACACAGTGATCCTTAAATGGCAGAGAACATAGCTTGGGTAAATTCTACTGTACCATTTACAAATGTTAGTTTCCTAATCTCAACTAATGGGCCTTTACTGTTAGAAAAAACGAGATACAAAAATAACAAACATGTTTTGAGCAGCCAGCTTATACAACAGTTCACAGTTCAACCAAATTCAACTAAGAGGATTCATTGCATCACATTAAAAAAGTTAAAGCTAATACTAAACTTATATTCAAATGCAAATTTCCACATTGTATGGACTTGGTTACTTTCTCATAAATTTCGTGCTCGTGAAAATGCAGGTTTAAAGCCGCAAAGGAGAGGTCATAACAATAAAAGCTATAAAGAGAGCCATTTATAGGTTGCAAAAATAAATTGAATGGCTAGTCCTGAAAAAAGGCAGGACAGAAATAGCTCAAATACTGGATGAAATATTATTAAATTTACAAGGACTTTATTGGATAAGGTACAATTTGAGCTCTAAATGATAATGTTAGTGTAGCACCATCATCAGGAACCAAAACACAAGTCGGATCTTCTCACACTGCTCTTGAGATTGGCAGGTGTTTTACCACAATATCGGAAAACATAAAAAAAAAAGAAGAAGTTATGAATGGTAACAGATATATGAGGCTGAATTACATCATATTTACAGACATAATCACACAGCCTCGTTTCAGACATGCTGTGACTTATCATCAGTAGATCTTCAAAAGGGAGTTTGTACTACACAATGCCGATGGCTGTGTGTGGTAATTTGCTAATTTTTTTCTCACCTATTTTATCAAGTCTACAAGTGCACAAGTGGAGACACACAATTTACTTAACACCTTACTTTGCTTTTTCTCATGCATTAATGTAGTTTCCACATTGTGTGGTATTATCACCTGCAGCAATTAGATGGAATTTCCTGTCAAACACCCAAGGGACTATGAGACAAGCTGGTGCCTGTTAGCGAATCCATACACCTAGAAGACAACGCTGTGTCCTCAAAAGGATGTTTATATCTAGACTGGAACGGCAACACGATTTGGATGGACCTACAATGTCAACCAATGAACTTGTGTTTCATCATAATGAGGAAATGTTATTAATTATATGTATGGGAAGAAGTAAAAATGTTAACATAGAATAATTAGAATAATTAATGAATTATTACTAATAGTTTTATATTCAGCGATAATACATTTGTTTCACTAACTAACCCGAGTAGCTGAATAAGTACACATAAACACATAAATGAACCAACCATATCAATTTTCTTGCTTGTTCCATTTTGGGGCATCCTAGATATATTTTTTGAGGTTCATTTAAAAAGATTTTTACTTTTACGCTTTTCCATTATATCACTAATATATTCTTTTTATTCGCGCACAAGAGGTTCTTGAATAAATTTATAAATCTTTGTTGCTGTTAGCCTGTTTTTATACGAAACAACAGTCTTTCAGGAGCTAATGGCACAAATGCTTGAAAACCAGTTGAGAATGACACCATTACCATCGACATTACTGGAAAAAACTGATTCTTCTGAAAATGATGACATCATGGCCTCATTTTGTATGGTGATCACATATTCAGCTTAATAGATATTGCAGATAGAACTGTGGGGTGTTACACCACTTGACCGCTTCAGTCTAGGTTTTCTGCAGTCATTGTCCTGGATTGTAAATTCAGATATCTGTTGATCACATCAGCTGATCACATCTAACCAACGACACACAAGAACACCTTCACGGTCAGTCAATTGTTTTGCTACTGATTTTTGAAGAGATGCTTTTTTGATTTGTGCAACAACATCATAATTTCATCAGCCTCTTCAGCCTCATCAGTACCAGCAGAGTCATCAGCCGCCACCACCAGTCTGGACACAGTGGGAGATATATCTTGCGACTATTTACAGCATATGTGCTTCAATCACAGCTTCCCCGTAGAGTCTAAATACTAAAGTCTTTCTGACAGACTAATTATCACATATCATCTGCTGCAATAAACAATTATCGTTACTTCATTCACTTGTCTCTCTTCATTGAAATTTCAGTACTTAAATACTGATTCAAAATGACATTGTTGGGTTTAATCATCTGTCAGAATTATTATAAGCTGTGAGAAAAATGCCTTATGCATGACTTAACACATACACATGCAGTACATATGTTATGGATCATTCACAGATACTTAGATAATTAGATATTAAAGATAATTGTTGAGCTGTAACAATTATACACACACATTCTCTTTCTTTCTCTCTTGCTCCCTCTCTAATCAGTCACTGTGTGAATCCATGCACACATGATCTAATGTCACATCTTGTATAACCTTCATTGAATATAGTAAAAAGTAACATGTATGTGCGTGAGAATACTAATGGCCACATATCGTTTTCCTTTAGCATTTCTCTTGTGCCACACAATGTCTCGTCATTTGGGAGAGTTCAGCCCAAATTCAGCAATGTATCACATTACACAAACAATGTCAATGACAATGAACGTCAAGTACCGTCAAGGGTTTTGGTATTTTATTAGACATTACCCCAGCTCAGCATAATCTAATAGAGCTGATGTCTGTCTTCTCATCAGCAATGAGGCTCAGGCAGAAATAAAAAAACAAGATCTGAATAATCAAGAGCATCAAAAATGAAGGGATTATCCTAAAACACCTGAAGATGCTCCTTATTTTTATTTAACATGGTCTAATAGAAAAGATCCGCAAGTCGGTCAATTGTAATTCTATCGAACATCGATTACATGTAGGCGATACCGAGCCTGTGGAAGATAGCCCAGTGTGTCTTCTGAGTCTGTCAGTCAGCACAACAGCTGTCTGAAGTGCATCATGTTGTGAGAAGCTGCAGCCTTTTTTGGTCCTTTTCCACAATCACTCTGTCCCACACGTCCCTGCCGCTGCTGCATGTACGCTCTCCTCTCCCTAAATCATCAATCTACTGAAGACCCACGACTGGTTGTTTATCATTTTGCTGTCGTATCTTGGAGAGGGAGATGGAGACAGTGAGTGGGATAGACAGATAGAGGAGTGCCATGACAGAGATGGTGGTAGGATGGACTCCTTCTTTCCTTATATAACTTTGTCCAATCTGCTTGTGTTCTCTCGCACCCTTTGGGGAGAGAGTGAAATGCTGCCTTTGCCTGATTGCCAACTCAATTAGTTAGAGGTCAGCCAGCTGGTTTCAAAAATTTATCCACTTTTCCTTGTCACCTTTCACTTCCTTTTACATATTAATTCCCTTTTGCTGTCTTAACTCCTGTCAGCCTGTCATCTTTCCCACCGAGTGTGCCAATGTGAACCAGTCACATGATCTAATCTGCCCTGCATTTACTAAGAATTCCCAAAGGGAAGAACACAAGAAAAAGCTTTCAAATATATGATCAAGCAAAAGCAACATCTCAATACTTTATAACTGTGTTCTTACTCTGAGTAGTTACGTATGCTTTTAATATGTAATCTATTAATGGATAGATGGATGATGGATGGAAGTGTTCAGAGATAATGCCAACAGGAAACATCAGTATGACAGGTTAATAAACACTGATCTAAAAGAATTACAATATAATATCCTTTGATAAAAGATATGAAACATACATATACATACATCTAATCTTCAGTACCTGCTTTTTCAGATGTCATAGGGTTTCTGTAGCCTATCCCAGCGGACTTTAGGTGTGAGGCAGGGTACACTCCAAACACGGCGCCAGTGCATTGCGGAGCTATGTGAAGACAAACACGCACGCACACCCTCACACCTACGGACAATTTGATACCAGCCAATTCACCTGAAGGGCATGTTTATGGAGGTAGGAGGAAGACGGAGAACACGGAGAGAACCCACGCAGACATGGGGAGAACAGGCAAACTCTGCACACAGCGGGACGTGAACCTGGAACTGCTTTGCTGTCCAGCGACAGCGCTACCCACTAAGCCACTGTGCTGCTTGATGTAAAACTTATCTTACTGAAATATAATTGACCTGATAGGTAGAAAGATACAGTGGTACCTCTACTTACGAACGTCGAAATTTTCAAGTTACGAAACGCCTCAACAGGAAAATATTGCTTCTTGTTACAAAAGCAATTTCAGGATACGAAAGGTAAAAATACAGTATGGGCTGCTGCTCGCAGCTCCCAAAGGTTACTGAACGCAACATTCTTGTAGCTGCTCTGCCATGCGCTATTACCTATTATCTTCCTGGCATGCCATTGGCTAAGAGGGACATCTATGTGTAGCTAGATAGGTGTGAATGTAGCATCCTCGTCATTTGGCCCTTGACCCATGGGGTGTTCTGATAGTTTTATGTAAATAATTTGTGAAAAGGCAACTGTCATTTTTAATGACCTCGTGAAGGAGGATTCAGGCAAGGGAAAGTCGGCGAAAGACCACTGTTAGTTTAAGGCATCAGTGGTTCGAGAAGTTCAAAAGGAGGAGTGGAATTCACTCTGTTGTTTAGCATGGTGAGGCAAGAGCGCATGACCCAAAGAGGGCAAAAAACAATGGGGACAGCAGTTAAAAGGTAAATTACCATCATTTTTATTCTTTACTCTATTCTTGTTTTTTACATTATGCACAGCTCTTATTTATTGTGTAATAATCTAATCATAACATGTATTTGTTACATGTTTTGATGCATTTTTATGCTTATAAAACATTTATGTCTGAATTTTGGGGGGCTTGGAAGGGATTGGGGCATTTGCATGGAAAACGTGTCTCTACTTACAAAATTAATTGGTTCCGGCAGAAATTTCTTCAGTAGAAAATTTTGTAAGTAGAGGTACCACTGTATTCTAAAGTTGTTGTTTTTTTACCACTAAAGAGACATGAATTGTTTTTCAGTTTTTATGACAGATATTATTTAAAACAGCAGAAAAAGGATAGCATGAGAGCTGAACGACAAAATCGCTATGCAGTGAAGAACGAATGCTGAAATGAAAAGTAATTAAGATAACACATATGAATGTAATATGTATAAATTAATGACTAATGTTCTTGACATGACAAAGACCAAATCTCATTGGGACAAGCTTACTTTTAAAATTAAAAACAGTCAAATGAAAAGAGAAAATATAATGCCACATTTGGATCTGCATTACTGCTGTCCACTGGTTTGCCTGCCTTTGAGTTGAGATCCAGCCTTCTCCCATTGTTTCTCAATGATTAGGCTAATAACATTGTAATTGATGGAGGGCCTATCCTGCCCTGTGGTATTGGTTTCAACTGGCCCTGGATGGCCTTGGCTAGTCAGGGACTCCTCTTAAATGTTTTTATCTGGATTTGTATTCGTGGCTAAACTGCTGACAGAGGCCGATGGAGCTGGTAGCAACCAGATCAATGCAATACAGCACAGACGCACTACAGCGAATCACAGACACACAGAAGACACAATAAAACACTGTGCAGAAGCTCATGAGCTGCTTGTTGACTGTACAAACCACTCCAATATACTGTATAAAAATACTGTGTGTGTGTGTGTGTGTGTGTGTGTGTGTGTGTGTGTGTGTGTGTGTGTGTGTGTGTGTGTGTGTGTGTACACATATATATTCTGCTCTGTTTTGCACTTTTAATTAGGATCCAGATTTATTTCTTCATAAACCAAAATATCTACTGCTCTATAGGCACCACACCTCCCTTGGGTATGTAAAATGGCGAAATGATCAAAATAGAAAGTGCTAATGGACTTATGTCTGTGAAATTTTCTAGTGCATTCAAAGAGTACTGTAATGTTTTAACTCCATCTTCTCCCTGTATAATAACTTGCCAAACATTTTAATTTCTATACCCTGTAGTACAGAAACACAGCTGATCAGTCTGCATCCTCTCACAGTGCTGGCTGAGACAGGCAGTCCATTCAAGCTGTGACACTAAGGCAGTTGAAAATGTAGGAGGTCAAATAAAGGGTGTAGTTTAGTAGAAACCAGAATGTAAACCATCATGTTAAATCCTACAGCAGCAGCAGCAGCAGCAACAGCAGCAGCAAAGACCCATGGGAGTTCCTCTGCAGGATGTGGCTCAACGGTCGAATACTAAAGGTTACACCAATATAATCTGAAAAACAACATTCACAAGTGCAAACAAATGAGTGTGCAAGGCTGAACACTTCAGTAATTCAATGACTGTATCAAGCATGTAATTAATTGTGAACTCAAACACACGTACACTGGTCTCTGCAAGGAAAGTGCCTGTCTAATCAGTTCAGTGTCATTGCAGAGCTACCCTGCATGTTTAACATTTAATTGGCTATGATGTATTTACACGCATTTCCTTGTGTGTGTAGTTTGAAAGTGCATGTGTTTATTGACTACCCTAGGGCACCAGCACCTAGCAATTATATAAGCAGAACGAATCATAGATAATTATCAAAACGAAAAGACACACATAGAATAAACAGCGAGGGAAAGCCAACATGGTTGTAAAAACATTGGGAAATTAATAGTAAAACAAAAGGATAAGGCGTCTGGCAGACTGAAGCCTCAACACAATAAATTAATGGAAAGTGATTTGATTCAGAAAACACTCAGCAACCTGGGATATGCCTTATTTAATTAAATTCATGTTACACATGGACTTTTATGTGGACACACAGGCCTGATCTGTCAATGATGACACAACAGATGTTGTCGATGCACACGGAACACTTTCACCCTCACTATATACGAATATTCAAACACATGCGACCGCTGACAGCTTTTTAAATGCAGAACACGTTTTGCAGACACCGTATGCTATTACCACAAAGCAAAGGAAAGCAGCCGCGTTGTCCTTAAGCAAGATCACATTGTATATTATGAAGAATAGCAGAAATAACTGACAGATGATCGGTGAATGTAAAAATAGAATAACTGTAAAAATAACATAACCTTTAAATAAATCTTCCTGATATATTTGGTAAAAAAAACAAAACGTTCAGACATTTGACAAGTTATGTTTCAATGTAGTGTGACTCTCCTGAAGAAGAAGAAGAAGAAGAAGACAAAGAAGAAGACGAAGAAGAAGAAGAAGAAGAAGAAGAAGAAGAAGAAGAAGAAGAAGAAGAAGAAGTTGTTTTTTTTTGATTTTTGCAAAAACACTTTAATCTCATTCAAACATTTTGCAGTTTTACATTAGATGAAAGCATTTAAGTGCCTCAGAAGATCTTTTCCAAACAAACTTCAATCACATTTAACATTTAGAACATTTAGAACATTTAGAACATTTAGAACATTTTACAATTTTTCATTAGATGAAATTTCAAAAACACTAAACACTCAAAAACATTAAACACCAAGAAACAAAGGGAAATACAAGAAGAAGAAGAAAAAGAAGAAGAGGAAGAATAGAAAAAAAAGTGTATGCTCTGAATTGCAAAATAGGGGTGGCACAGGGTAACATGAAAAAATGATAAATGAAAGACACAGCCATGACTGTCTGAATTAATAATGAAAGAATGAATTTGTCTGTGACACTGTGTTAGGTGGTGCTCTGTGATGCCACATGAACCCGCCTCCTAGGCTGCCTCTTTTCATAACGCCAAATAAGAAGAGATTCCTGCCCTGGATTGATCCTCGCAAGGTTCCAGGCCCCAGACAACATATCTGGACGCTGACTCAAGGACTCTGGGGAGCAGCTGAGAGATTTCTGCATAGATTTCTTCTTCAGCACCCCTTTGAGTCACGCTGTTGTTTTTAGTGCTCCAAGCCTCCCACCATCTCACCACCATCTGTATTATGCCTGAGCAACAACAGCCCCTTGAATGAAGTGCTTTGAGAGGTTAGTGAAAAAACACGTCAGACTCCCCCCCCCCCAACGTTTTTGGCCCCCACCTATTTGCATATCAGGCAACTCAGTCTAGCACTAAAGATGCTGCAGATGCTCACATCAGAATGAAAGCTACACCTCAGCTTTCACCATCATACCATGACAGCTGAGAGATGCACAGCACACTTCAACACACGCTTCAGCATGTCTGTTCAACTGGATCCTGGCCTTGAAAAACTCCAGACAGTCAAAATGGAAAAGGATCCTTCAAATACTGCCGCTTGGAGCACCAGTTCTATCCAGGAAGGTGTGCTCAGTCCAGTCCTGTTTATATTCAGTTCTAGTAATGCTGGGTATTGTTGTGAACAACAAGGAAATGCACGACAAACAGACGGTGAAGCAACGGCTCTCCCTTAATGTAGAACAGACAAAGTAGGTCATTGGGTCCAGATGAAGCCACACTGTAGAGGACACACCGGCCTGATGTCTGAAGAAACCAAAAAGTCAGCAACACCAAGTTCATGGGTGTGATAACCTGACCTGCCGTCAGCATCATTGATTATCACGGATCTGACACCTTTCTTTCTTATGTTGTTCATAGACTCTCAGTTGTGTAGCTTAACAGTAATATCAACACCTGTGTAATAATAAATTCATAGTCTGAATCCCAGTTAGGACCAGCCCAAAATGGTAAGAAATTCAGCTGAAAATATAGCAACAGTGAAGAGAAAAATGTAGACGCTGTGTTATTAACTTAGTGACATCTCACGCTGATTCCACCTTCTGTGTACAAACTGCTTTGCTTTTAAAGTTGAACTGGAACACAGACTGCAGATCGAGTGTCAAAGAAACAGATTTCAACGAGAAACAATAGGTGGGAGGATAGAGATGGATGAAGAAAACATGTGACATTGTCTGTGGGATCCCATTCACTTGCTAAAAACATTTACTCTAAAACTCATTTTGTTGATTTATCAAGGTTATCTGGATGCAGTTCATTGCCACTGTCATGCTGACACTTACACTGATAATTAATTTGACAAAGATAATTATCAGCAAGATGGGGTGACTGCAGAATGAGAGTCATGAATCAACACCCATTGCAGGCACACAGTCATCTGTTCGATCTGCCGGGGTATGCTGGTATGCATGTGCCTGTACCTACAACTACACCTCTGAGGTGTCGAGCCTTCATCCCCAGATATGCAAACCTGTTAAACAATGCACATGATCCTAGCAACCAACAGCTTTCCAACACAGTCGTACGGAAGTAGCATTGCTAAACCTCTTTCTCTTTGCTATCTAACCGCCATCTCTGCCACTGCTATCCATGCCACCTCCACCCCCACCCACACCTCCACCCCTCTCCACCAGCCCTGTCTCCCTCTGCAGTGTGTACTGCAGCAGTTGGATGAAAAATGGCCTGCAAAGGGGGAGCTGGTGCAAGGTTGCCAGCAGAGACATAACAGATATACACACTCACCTTCAGACACATTGTGCTCACTTTCTGGCTTTGCTCTACTGTATCTCTAGCCTGTCCTCTTTCTGTCTCTCTTACAGTCTCTCTTACATGTAAGGGAAGCACACACAATGTATGACAAGTGTGAAGAAGAGGAAGAACCTGAGACAGAAGAAGTTTGTTAATGCCCACAGGGTTTTACTATATTAATAACCAGGAGGTTATGTTCCATTTCCCTGGAATTAATAAAGTATCTATCCATCCATCCATCCATCCATCCATCCATCCATCCATCCATCCATCCATCTAACATATTATTCCTATTCTTGTCATGCCACTCAAAAGTCATGACTCCTAGTTTCTTTCTTTTAACCTTTCACCTTTTCTCTTTTAAAAGTACACAAAGTGTTTGTAGCAGTGTTAGCTAGCACAAAGCCAAATGAGATGGAAAGAGTATAGTACACACCTGACTGACACACCATTCAACAAGAAACATATATGCATACACACCCGCAACACTTTTCCTTTAGCTACCATCACTTAGATGTTTTGTTCTTTGCAGCTGAAAAAAATCCTTCCATCCATGCTCATGCTTCAAGTCAGGAGATTAAGGAATATACAAAGGTTATGACTGAAGTTTATCTCTTGATTTTGGTGGGGGGAGTGATTGAAATATTTCTTCAGTGTGATACAGGATGAAAAAAGTTTGATCTCTTAATTAAAAGATGATGTAAAGTTGAAAGCAACAAAAATCAAAGAACAGAGAGGAAAAGGTAACCAACAGAGCCGATTTGCAGAAAAATCCGGATCTTCTTCCTTTGCATGTTAATATGAGAATTGCTATGAATACTGCTTATGTTTATATACTTATGTATCTCAAACACCTGACTTGTTTACCAGGGATCACATTCTTCTGTCCAGTATGTGGTTTTTATAACACACTTTACCAAAAAAATAACAAATATTTCATATTAAATTGTTCTAACAGAACATCTCGCAAACTGACAGGTGAGTGGGAATTTGGATACGAGTTATACATTTACTTGTTTGTTGATCTTGAGTTACATCCTTAACCTGTTTGTTTGGCTTAGCATTTTGTCAGAAGAAGTTAAAGCAGAAGATACGTATGCCTGTACTGATGTAAAGCCTACAAATACAGATATGACAGATGAAACATCCACTGGAAATAGCTGAGGGCAGTGTGAGTAAAAAACCAAGCACCGCAGTTCAGTGAAAATGTGAAAATGTCCACTAGGGATTACATTATCTTCACTTTTATCAGTTTTTATTTACTTGGACATTATCATACCCTCTTATAAATGTCTACATATTTGTTATTGTCAGTATCATGGAAACTTTCACTGTCCTCACCCTCATGTCCTCCCTTACTCGCCAGTCCTCCTCTTCCTCTTCTCATGCCTGGCGGCGCCACCCTCAGCATCCATTTCTCATATAGATATGATCTCTCGTTCATACATGTCCAAACTATCTAGACCTCTTCTCTCATTTTCCAACCAAACTGTCCAACATGAGCTGTTCTCTCATGTTCTCGTTCTGAATCCTGTCCATTCTGTTCACTCCCAGTGAAAACCTCAACATCCTCAGCTCTGACAGCTCCAGTTTATCCTCCTGTCTGCTGGTCAGAGCCACTATCTTTAAACCAGACACCACTGCTGGTCTCACTACCATCCTGTAGAACCTTCAATGTCAACCTAGCTGGGACCGTTCTGTTACAGATCACTCCTGACTCTACTCTTCATCCGGTCCACCCTGATTATATTCTCTTCACCTCTATTTGACACCCTCCAATGCTTTTGCTGGTTGACCCCTATTGCTTTAACTTGAAAAAAAAAAAGGTACAGACAAATTTGGTTTTCAGAACAACACTGACATCAAAAACAATTGAAGAACTATACAATTAATCAATAAAAAAGGTAATTTTGTGCAATGTTTGTTCAATTTACAACAACTTGTTCACCTAATGTAAGACCCAGTGAACCTGTTAAAAGTACCTGCCATATTAGTTAAGATTTATACTTTCACTTGTTTAACAAGTATAAACAATATCAGTACGAGGCTGGAATTAGAACCTGTGATACTGCAAATATTGTTTTAGGTTTAGTTTTATATGAATATGAATAAGGTGCAGCCAATGTACAGCCAGGACCAAGAGACAAAAGCAAACAGAATTGTTCTTATTGCTCGTACAGTACACGGACACACAAAGCAAACACACACATGGACATGCACAATCTCTTGGTAAACAGCAGCAAATGAGCCATAAGCTGTTTAATTATCAGATGAGCAGCATCCAGAACTGAGGAGCTATTGATAATGTAGATCCTGTCTGGACTGGTCCAGGCTCTGTCAGCTATTCACACAGGGCTAGCTGTTTAGGTATAACACACACGCACGCACGCACGCACGCACGCACGCACGCACGCACGCACACACACACACACACACACACACACACACACACACACACACACACTGTAATCAGTAACCGGGTAATCAATACAATCATTTATGATTTTTGCATCAATCTTGCAATAAAATCGATTTTATTGCACAGAGAGGGTCACAGTGTCATAGATATAGTGGTATTGTATCGAACACTCATAGTGACACTTTACTTAATAGATTTTTTTCCATCTTTCATATCCAGTGACATTAAATACAAGAACATTTAAGAAAATTAAATACAGAAGTGTTACAGAATTACAGAATCAGTAGCCCAAAATTACATGATTTTACTGTGGTCATCTATAATTACTAATGACGATATTCTACCAACCTGACATTTATTTATCATTACCATCATTTTACTTGCAACTGATTTTTTGAACTCTGACAATTAAATCCATTCTCTTCCCGGCACCACCTGCATTTCATTCAATGTCAGTTTATGTGTGTGTCAGTCAAGCTGACATTTCACCACCAAGGAATGTGAATGTACTTGATATGCAACATACAATATCTCACCATCGGAAATGTCATCTCGGTGGGATTGTTCACGTATGTGCACTTGCATGGGCCACGGAGGATTGTGATGTGTCTGACAGATCCAATGAAACTGGGCAAACATCTGCAATTCATCATTTGTTGACTGTGTGGATCTTTTGGGTTGGCAAGCAGAAATTGGACTGAAATGCTATAGAGATAAGTTCACTTAAACAATGTGACCATTTGATTAATAAAACAGCTTAAGCAATCTTCCCAAGAATGCATTAAACTTTAGATAACTGTCAATTCCACGCAATTATTTATCAAAGTTAAATATGTGCCATGTGTAAAGAAATGTGTTATTGTTAAAAAATTGCTATGGGCAGACAGATGGATTATTATATCATCAAGAGGATAATTACACACAAACAGCAGAATCATAGCTTTGCTAGAGTCTTACATATAATTCACCTGCCCTACATTATATAAACATTCCAAATACTTCCTAAGCTCAGTCAGCCCATGCTTCTCTCTATGCGGAGGCTAAAAAGAAGTGTGACGCTTCTGGAAAAACAGCTCGTGATCAAAGGTAAACTGAGATGATACCATGAGATGGCTCATACGTGGGAAGCTGCTCCTTTACTGGAGATTTCACCAAGAGTATAGTCTGACGTCATGGATGGGTAAGACAGGAAATGCCTCGGAACATGTGTCATTTAACATACTCTACATCCTGACAGGTGGCGTGTGATATATGTTTGAGGTTGAACGTAAATATGATTTGTCAGCAATTGTTCTGATGAAATCATTCCCATAAAAAGGAGCCATCTCCAGGGTAATGCTTCACCTTCACCCAATGTTGGACAAGTCACTGCTGTAAATTCCCGCTCTCCGTTTTGCAGATGTTGTAATTTGAATCATCACCTTGCAATCTGGAACTTTCAAATCACTGTGCTGATCAAAGTCAGCTTTCCATTTCCATAAAGGAAGATGCAACTCAACCTACTGGAATCGCTTCCAAAACTTGAGAAGCCATCAGTCCCTGTTAGGACCTAAATGAATCATTAACCTGAGTCAAACCGCACTCCATCCTCCAGCCTGTCTTTTCTTGTCTACCTGACTACATACCCTCACACTCTCACCTTAACCTTGCTTTATGTGGCATAATCTGAAAGATAAACTGATCTCATTATTTTACGTATTCATCATGGTCCCAAAAAGACCCATCAATGACATCACTGACTCTCATCAATGTACATGGAGACTACATTTTTGACTCTTTATAGTGTATAGCAATTCTGGCCCTATATCTGTCTCTTTGTGCTCTGCTCAGAAATTCCTTTTTTCATCATACATATGGACAGGAAAGTGGGCCAGGATTGGCCAGTGTTTGAAATGCAGGACAAAATTAGAAGGGAATGGGAAAATCCAGTGGGGTCACATCGTCTGGGCCAAGCTTGAGATGTAGCTGTCTTTGCTGCTCCCAATTAGACTACAAACTACAGGCGGAGAGTCTAATATATTCAACCAGGCCACATTCTGCCCCTCTGCTTCTTCCAGTCAGAAAAGAAAGAAATTGGGAGGTTGAGAAAGAAATAGGGGATGCCAACATTAGAAGAGGAGACAGGAAAGACTGAAGATAAATTGGTCAACGTTTCCCCCCACCTTTTTCTCTCCTTCCTTCCGTCTCACTCTCGGGACTGCTGTGTGCAAGACTGCAGATAGATTCTGATGTTCTCATTTATGTCTTAATGATTGGTTTAGTATGCAACTTGTGCTCTGCAATGCTGTGTCGGACAGAAAGCAAGATCACAGTGACACAGAGGTATATATGAACACTCATACACACGTGCACTGCAAGATGAAATGATGGGGACAGAGATTAATGCATGCAGCAACACATGCTGATGCTTCACAAGTGAGCTGACACTTTATTTTGAAAAGCACACTTGGTTTACACATTCAATCAGTATAAGTCACACATCTGTTGCTGTTCAGTATCCAAATAAATGCCACAGCTGTGGGGAATGAACATGGATGTTATATGAACAAGCTTAGCATGCACTCACAGGCAAAAGATGGGAACGAGGAAGTTGTAATGACATGTGTCCTCATCATGGGTGGCTAATGCTTGAGATTACAGGAAGGGTATCCTTCAAGTAAACAGCACATCATCATTAAGTACAATTACTAGCTTGTTTATTTATTAATCTGATTGCTGCTACCATATTAAACTGCAGCTCTAGTATCTATCATTTAGAAGAGAGTTTGTGCAAGGAGCGAAAGAAGAGCAGAGAGGACCCCCCCCCCACACACACACACAAACACACACACACATACACACACTAGCAGGTCTACTGCAGGGATAAGCTTCAAGTTTATACTCAGTTATAAAGATAGCTTGGAGAGATTAAGAATTCAAAGTCCTGGAGGACATGTACCCAAATGCGCACTCTCACAGTCATAATTGCAAATTTTGTGGATCTATTTGGAGACCATTACTGCAATTAATAAAAAGATGATATTTTAGTGTTATACAAAGTATCGGACTGTTTCCTATAACCTGCCCCCACACAGCATTTATCTGAACGTAATGATAACTAGACTCACCGGACCAGTTAAACATGGGATTCAAAGAACGATGAGATGAAGCAAAGTTTTTGATGGCACCAAAGGAATGAAATAATCATTCTATTATCAGCTGTAATGGAACTCTGTAGCAACAGCACAACAAAATTAGTGAGTTTAAGTGGCAGCAGTAAGTTTTATGCTTCACTGGGTTTATTTACTGCTTTTACCGATTCATCAGTGAGTCTTGAAAGGCCTGTCTTGTGTTTGTGACCAGTATTATGTGAAACAATAAAATATTCATCTACGGTAATCTTGTTCATCAAACCATCGTATTTCTGCAGGCTAACTAGCTCTGCAATCTCGTACACATTTATGACATGAATTTTTATTATAGAGAGCAGGACCCTCTTACTTCTGGCATGGACACTGCTGAATTACTGTACCTGTTTTTGTCATTTGTTAGGCAACAAGACAACATGTATTTCACCTTAAATTAGTTGTTGTGAAGAAATATATTACACCAGTAAACCATGTGCCTGGTATAATTTCTCTAGCTCTGAGGTTGTAACATTTGGGAGGACTGGGGAGAAGTTTATTCTAATGTTTGACATAGAATTTTGCATAATTCTAAAGTTAGGAGCCAAAATGATAAAAATTGACGCATCTCACAGTGTTAAAGGATTAAAAAAAAGAAAAGAAAAGAAAAGAAAACAATTGGTTCCAGAGCTAGATCATCACCAAAAAGTGATTATGTAATACTCTAAAATTTCATACAAAATCATCCATTACGTTTTTGTGTAACCCTGCAAACAATGAAAGAAGCAAACAGAACCAATCATTTGAACGGCATGGGTGTTGTTACCCTTTGTTCTGCTGCACCATCTTGTCTTTGTGCTGGTTAGATTTTATCTAACTTTGAATGAGACTTTAACATTATTGTGACCTTTCATTCGGGCACTGCATGTACAAAAGCGGAGGGCTGTCTGGGGTAAAAGAAAATACATTATACTGCTAAGATGTCACTGAAAGCAAGATCCGGACAATCTGAGGATTGATCGGAGAAATGAAACAGAAACAATATTTTCGCTTCATGTGACCTCATAATGCTCCATTTTCACATCAAAAATTCTAAAGTTTTGCTCCATCCATAGTGAGTTTGATGATGATAAAATGAGACCCTTAACCATGTCATTTTTGCATCATTCAGTTGATTTTGGCGCTGCTGTTGTCTCAACAACTACCATATGAAACTTACATTTTTAGTACATTTTGACTTGAAATCAAGGACTGATTATATCAAAACATAAAATACACACATATAAAATCGCATATTATTTTTCATTTCATCAGTTTTAACTGCATATTCGCTGTGGCAGATAATAAGATTAAATCCATTACAGATATTATTATATTATTATTATTAACATACTGCAAATGTAAGCAGAGACAGAGAGAGGTATGGCACATGGTATAGTACAGAAGTGAAGTGTGTATGCTCTATGATTCAATGTATTTTTGGATTGAATATCACGTGTAGTGAAGAAAACGCAGTTCCATTAAACTATGCAATGAATTTCATTACAAGAGGCTGAGCAGGAACATGGCTGCATACTATGACCTGTATCCCTTATTACTTCTCAAGGACCCTCTCAAACCTCCTGGTTTTTCATGTCATATCATCAGTCTATGCAAAGGTATTATATGTAGTGGGAAAATACACTCACATTGACTCACTCACTATAGAATAATGCAAATAAAGGACAAGGGTACGCTAAAGCAGACTCCATGAAGGCTCCTGTTCTCATATCCAATATTTAACCAAACAGGGGCTTGGCTGTACTCCCATTGGGTTGTGATGACAACATGGACCATCTAATAGCATCACTGGCTGGAAGAGAGCTTGCCTCAGGGCCCAGTTCACCACTGCTTGGGGGAGTTGATATATGAAAGGATGAGAGGAGAGCAGGGGGGAGGGAAGAGATCAGCTTAGGGGCAATGGTGGTTTCCCATAATAGTAACACTGCAATACCTGCAATACCCATGATTATTATGTTGCGTGTTTTGTGCAGGTGTGCAGACATAGTGGAGTTTTACATAAATAAGGTGAGAGTTGTGTGTGTGTGTGTGTGTGTGTGTGTGTGTGTGTGTGTGTGTGTGTGTGTGTGTGTGTGTGTGTGTGTGTGTGTGTGTGTGTGTGTGTGTGTGTGTGTGTGTGCATCTCCCTGGGTCAAGCTCTTTGTAATCCACAGATTTTCCACTCTGCTGCCTCCATTGTGAGACGAGAACACAGAAACTCTTGGTGCACTCCGCTCCACTTGCAAACACACTTCATGTAACAAAGGCTAAACTTCAGCCTCATCAAGTATACGTGTCCTCTTTGGCACTAATCACTGTCACCCACTCACGGAGGGCTCACTTAATGAGGAAAAGTCTCACCAACTGTCTGCTGTGATGAAAGTACAAAACTCCTTTCTGCCTACAGTAATAATAGATAACCCATATCTCACTTCAATTATTGATAGCCTATATCCGCTTTCTGCTCAGGGTTCACTCAGCAGGACATTACAGCTTGGTTTCCTCTCACAGATGTTCTCCTAGAATAGTTCCTGCTAATCTGGATCACAGATTAGGTCACATGACCACATTGCTTTGGGATGGACTGTAAATGATGATGTTGGGAATATCCTGTTTCTCATAGAACCCAATGAAAAGGCCAAAGTCTCAAAGTTTTCGGACTTGACTTCTTAGTCTTGAAAGACATCCGTCTCAAATGAAGAAATAGAATGCATAATATTAAAAAAATGTAGTTCTCAGAAAATTATACTGCTAATTATAATGGAGTTGTAGAAGTAGTGTAATCACTTGTATTTACATAAACAAAAGACAGTTCACAGCAGGACCTTGTATGTACTGTACTGTAGGTACAGAGATTAATGCATATCATACATTAGCTACAAAGGCCAAATTGCATAAAAATGTCAAAACAAAGAATAATATTGACCAAGGTCTTCTAATTACAGTACAGGCCTGCCATTATAAGAAGGAGTCCATGCATATTGTTTTTGTTAAGCTGATTTTAACCTGATGTTTTTAGAGAATTAAAATACTGCAGGCTAGATTTGTTACACATTTGGGGAAAATTACTCAAACAGTGTCTATAAAAAATAAACAAAAGCAAAAAGCAAAAACATTGCTGGATTAAAACCGTTTGCATATATTTTTATGTGTAGTAGTCCATGTTTTTTGGGGGGGTGTTGGAAATCATTCAGATTTGATATATTGTTTAGATTTGTTTTGGTGTTGAGGCTCTCGCTGTTCAAAAACTTTTTTGGCACCAATGGACACTCACTGTAGTGTTTCAGATACTGTAAGGGTAAGAAAAGCCATCCATGGGTGATGGATCTTCCAATATATGATAATACACCACAACCACTATTATTAGCACTTTTCCCCTGAAAATTTCCATTCAACTTTTGTCTCTTTGCCATCTTCCTTCATAAACTGGCATCTTTTCTATACTCATTTATTGCCCCTAATTTGCTACTGCTCATAAAACCAGGAGTAAGAGAGGTGATGACTCTGAATATCACAGTATTAGAGTATGGAGACATAGCTTGCTGATCCACAACAATGTGCTTTATTTCATGAAAGTGAATATTTGGAGCAAATTTCTGCAGAGTCACAATCCCAACCTAGTCTGTTCTATTCCATTATTTAAATGAGTCTGTGAGAGAAACTCCTGGGAACCCATGAAAGTGGGGTAGATATTTCTTAGTCTCTTGCATATGGCATGCCCTCTACGGTACTGGCTGCAGAGGGCTTGCAGCTTACAGAGTTAAGTGTGACATTATGAATTAACAGTAAAGCTTTTGAAAATGTGACAAAGCAACACGTGATGACCTTTTTCAGGACAAGATCATGCAGATCATTCTTCCTCTAGATCCTGTCCTCATAGAGCTTCACACATAACAGGCCTCTAAACATTTGAGGAGCACATTCTCTTCCTCTCCTGGTATCTGTGCAGTCTTCAAGGAGCTAACATCCATAATAGTAACATTGAAAGTGAAAACACTATGTAAATTCTTAATTCCCTGAGTATCCACAGTCCCACATGACCCCACTCCAAAATGTCCTCCTACACACACCTAAAAGAACAGAAAGATCTCTTCCCGGAACCCAGTATGTGCTTGACACCTCTTCATCCTCCCCCACATACACAAAAGGGTGTACCTAGTGTACATATGCATGAATGCACATATGAACAAATAGCCTGAAGACTTTCATACCTGTATTTTCACAAAGGCATGACAGCTTCAGAAAAGGACTGATGAGGTTTTATGTTACTTAGTGATAAGTTTGTAACGTGGGCGGCAGCTTTGGTCTGAAGACATACTTTGTCTACTGACTGTCATCAACCAGTAAGAGGATATTTGGGATGACACAATAACCAGAAACCAAATGTAGAGGAGTTCCTTTCTACCACAGAGACATCCTTTTGAATGAATCAGTGGTGGCTCACAACAGACTTACTTTGTCTGGCTCGTATTTTTGACATTTTCTGAAACATACAGTATGTATGCGTATCGCCTCTGCTTATCCTCATATGAACTGTCACTACCAGTGTGACCTTTTCTGGGCTGATATCTGCTCTCAGATTGTAAAACCAACTGATAATTTAACATTAAATTGATTACATTTATGAAACTTGACCACAGCCACACTTTTTTAAATGTGTCCTTTGAACAAGCATTGATTCTGTTACCTGCATTTCAACAATGTGATACATAGGGATAACTAGGTGCGCAAAGCTATTGTTCATATTTCACCAAAAAAATCACATGAAAAGGATTGTGGAAGTACAATATGAGCAGTATTACTATTTGCCATCTACTGTCTGATCCCGTAGCTCCCTAAGGAGGAACATCAAGGTTGGCACGCCAGGGATGAATGGGGAGATTCCTCCTCTAGCAGAAGGTAGATAGAGCTTACAGGTGAATGTTGGTTGTGTGGTGGGGCTTTAGAAAATCTGCATGGACAGCAGCAGCATCTGAGGCTGCAGTTGCTTATAGCAGTAGCATAGCTTTCAAATGAGCAACAAAAGAAAAAGAAAAGCACTGACTGGTTCGGTGACTGTGTGTCAAGGGTTAACTAAATTTGGAAAAGTGGATCTGTGACTTGAAAGATTACCCTGGAGACTTGCAACATATTTAGTGTGTGCTCTGAAACGAACATGTGTTTCCTTTACAGTGCATGTAACACTACGTGTTCACTGCACATTGTCCCACTAAAAAAACACACACAAAAAAACAGAAAACATTTACTGTGTTAAAAAGCTACAGCCTCAAGTGCAGCTTGGCCTTAAATTTTCCACAGTGTCGTGGTTATATAACATGGAAATTCTAGAGTGTGTTCTGCCTGCCTCACTGATCTTTCTGGATTGTGGCATCATAATCATAACAGATTGTGTCATCTGTACGTGACTGCCTACCCACTTGCTTTAACCTGCAGATCTACCAAAACAACACCAGCAGGCTTCATTTCTCCTCTCATTTAAATAGAAACTACAAACTCTGTTTATCCTGTCTGACATATGACAGGGAGTTGCATATTTTTCAATACCAACCAGGTATGAAAGTCCTCCATCAACTTGCATCAATATATAAAAACACAATTGGCTCTGTTACTCATAAGACTATATCTCTGAAGGAGGCAGTAATGACAAATGTGTATAATAATAGAGCAAACAAGCACGTCTCATGGGGTCTCACTGAACTTCTCCACATTATTTAGTTTGATATTATGACATAAGTCTGCCGCCTTACAGCCATGTCTTAATGTCTCCTTCAACTAAATAAGGTACCCTGACTCGATGCTCAGCTAAATGTCATTAGCATGCGAATGCAGTGGCCACAAACCTCCCATAAGTGGCTTCTGCCTCTAAGCCTTGAAGGAAAAGGTTCTTGCCTTAATATGCTAAGTAAATATGAGCACCCCAGTGCTCTCCTAGCCCATATCAGTTATTAATAAAAGAGCCACGAGGTTCACTCTCTGGGGTTCTGATCAATACTGAATCGTTAAATGTTAAATGTAGTTCTGTGGTCATGGATGCGTGTGTGTGTGTGTGTGCATGTGTGTGTACAAGCAAACTGGTGCAAATAAATGTCAGACATGTTTGATTAGATTTGTTAGTCAATGAACTTGTTTTATGAGTGCTTGACCTGTGTTTAAAAATGTTACCTGCTTTAAAGCCAATTTACAGTCACCAGTCGGTGTGTGTGTGTGTGTGTGGGGGTAGAGGGCCCAGGACCATGTTGTTTAAGCCTTACAACAACATGGTCCTGGGTTCAGATGTAAGGCAATGACATGTTCTGTTCTGCACCACTCTTAAAAACAAACAAACAAACAAACAAACAAACAAACAAACAAACAAACAAACAAAAAAACAACAACAAATAAACTTAATGTGTCCTGAGTCATGGGCTACATGATTTCTTTGATTACTGAGGAGCACCATGCGGCCAATCCACTGGGTTCAGATGTACACTACTACCATGGTCTCAGTGACCGGAGAATTAGCCTGATACGTAACGCCAGCAAATTTCACACATATTAACAAAGCCCAGTGCCCTCATGCTACAGCAGTGACAGTGCTGACATGTGAGCTGAACAACTCACTGCGTTTCACTGCACTTTAGAGGGAAAGAACCTTCAGTTCTTTAATACTTTGGGGGTTTGGGGATGTGTGAGTTCTAATCTTGAAAAGAAATTGCAGGCTGTTTCTGGTGGTTACATAATTTATGTAAGAATGAGAATATGTACAATGCTGTTTATATTTATTTAAATTATTTAACGCTTTAACATTAAAATTCTATTTGTGGTTTCATGTATTTAGAGCATTATTTGACATGTTTGACATATTTCATTGAAATGTATTCAAAAAAACACCTTAACACCTTACTAGACAAATTCTGCACCATGCGTCATCTATTACTAGAGTGTTTAAAATGCTTATGTTTAAAATAACCCTGTCTGATGTATTTGAATGTATCGGCCACCAAAACCAAACAAATTACAAACTGAATCTTCAGGGTTATGCATTTCTTTGACCCAGTGAAACATATCTCTCTCACTGACCTGATCATTTGTGAATTCTATTATTTTCACTATTATATCATACTATTATTGCCATTCCACATTGCACTGGCGTCACGCCCAGAGTTTGCCCCGCCTCACACCCTAAGACAGCTGGGATAGGCTCCAGCTCCCCGTTACCCGCTAAGGTGGATAAAGCGGTTGGGAAAATGAATGAATGAATGAGTTATTACAATTATTTTTTTCTACATCCAGGCAACTACACTAACAGTACATTTATAAATCTTTCGTATTAAGCGCTTTGAAATGTCTGCTGTCATGATTAAGCGCTATATAAATAAAGCTTGATTGAAACTTGATTGATATTTTAAAAAAAATGTCTTTAGTGTCTTGTGTGAGAGATGCCACTGCACCTGTTCACAATTGAGTCAGGAGATGCCACCAAATCATTCCGATGGATAAATGATGCTATCTGTAATTGTATGCAGGATTTCAGAAGAGTTGGGTGCAAAAGAGTAAAAAAACACAGATTAAATGTTTGTGTTCCAAATGTTAAAGAGGTTTTGACATTGTAGAATTAGAAAATCAAAGATACAAGAACAGATTGTTTCTCAGAACTAATAACTATTAATAAACACAATCCCAGAGCTCTGCTCAGCACAATCAAAAGGCCTGTTTGCCTGTTACTATCCTTTCCATCTCATTTTAAGATTGTGAACTGCATTTATTACTTTTCGTTAACAAAGGAAACCGAATCATATCCAAAACTGCACAATGGTCATGCTTTTTTCATTCAATCTAGTATTGTTTACTAACTCAATTTGCACCAATCAAAAACCACCTCTCCAGATTTTTTAAGAAGTCTTATCTGTTATTGGCAGTGCTATAGTAAACATGTACAATAACATCACTCACTTGAGTCCTAGATTTAAAAAAACCCCACAGAGACAAACAAACAAGCAAACAATAAAACATAAAAAACTATCCTCGATCAATCAGATGAAGAATGTTTGACCCATCTTTAAATTACATTTTATTTATTGAAATAAAACACAACTTGTTACTGAAGACTCCTTCAAGTTGTCAAAAGGAACAAGAAAAATTGTAAAATGAATTTTAATCAGGCTGTCACAAAACACACAGCTCTGACATTGTCTTGCTCTTATTTTCAGAAAGGAGTGCAAAAGAACAAAACAATTAAAAAGATGTGCGGTGAGAACAGACTGTCAATCAAAGGACTTTTCACAATGTTAGACCGTCTGCATGGAGGCAGGTAACTTGAAAATATTCAGTAGTTACCTGTCTTTAAAGTTGAAGTACTACAACTGATGACAGTGACGTGAAACACATCCTTGAAAATTGAGTTTGAAGCAAATACATTTCTGAAACAGAAAATACCGCCAGTCGCTTCAAATTCAACTTTTGAGGATGACCTGCATGAATGAGAACCTACACCAACATAAAACATCTGCTTCATACACAACTGATGGTGAGCTGCAGGCAAGATCTTCAGGTAGTCCTTTCAAAACCACACCAAACATATTAGGTGCAACCTTGTCCTCATTCATTCATTTATTCATCTTTCTACCCGCTTCATCCACTCGCCCGGGTCACAGGGAGCCGGAGCCTATCCCAGCTGCCTTAGGGCACGAGGCAGGGGAAACTCCGGGCACGACGCCAGTGGACCATGGAGCCACACAGAGATGCCACACACACGCACACGCACACGCACACGCACACACACACACACACATTCACACCTACGGTCAATTCAAATCAATCCAATGCAATTTAATTCAATTGAATTCAATTCAGTTCAGTTCAATTCCTTCCAGAGATGTCATCCAATCATTGTTCTTCTTGTGTGTACATATGGTGCGTTCTCAAGTAAAGGAAGAAATGCCAGAGAAAGGGATTTGCTGTCATGTTGTACTCTCAACATTATTTCCTAAAGCATGCACATTAACTTCAAATTATTATACTGTAATAGGGTTTCATATTGAATAGATTGATCTCTCTTGGCAAGAACACAGGTGTTTATATTTTCAAGTGGTCAGATCTCAGCCTGTAAGTTGTATGGATGGGCATGTGTGTGTGTTTGTTTTTATATTTACAGTGGCTCATCTTGCCTCAGGCTCATGATCACTTGACAGGTTAATATCAGTTTGACATACAATTGATTATGTTTCATTTCTATTGCATGGTTTTATGCTCGGTTTGCTCACTGAGCAGTGCCCCTAGCCATCTCTCCACTTTGGTTCCATATGTCTTGAGCCCCATTGGTTTCTCTATTCTTCTTCCAATACTCTTAAAAAAAACACTCACTCATACCTATATATCAGTTCACCAAAATTGCATGTTTTTGGAGGTGGGAGGAAGTTGGAGAACCCAGAAAGAACCTACACAGACAGGGAGAACATAGAAACTCTGCACTTAACGAAATCAAACCCCGAACCTTCTTGCTGTGAGCCAACAGCACTACTTACTGCACCACCATGTTGCCCTGTCGGTCTTCCCTGTCAGGCAATTTAGCTACCTTTGGTCCAGTCCATTTAATTTTACATGCACCCCACCTTTTTTCTCATTTCTGTAACTGAAATTAATATTACTGTAATAGATGAATATTGCAAACTTTGGTAAATTTCTTCAAAGTTAGACGTCAGGCAGATGGACGTATGAAAATAGAAAGAGTTGGTGCTGAAAAGCTGAGAGAAAAAGACACCGAAGTCCCCTGAAGCTGATTGATGTTGTTTTAAAATAACAAATTATTAATTTGGAGCGGTTACCAGTCAATCATCTGAGCTCAGCCGGCTTGAAGGCAATGGCAGGAGAGAGGACAGAAAACTGAGAAACCAGCACATTAAGTCCAGCAATTCCAGTTTAGCTGTTTGCCAAGATTTAACAGCTGAAGTGGCAAGACAGTAGTAAAAATGCATAAGAGCCCTGTTTCATGCAAGTGAGAAATCCATTTTTAAGACAAAAATTTTAACTAATTTTCGATTTTCGTTAAAAATTGTGCTGTAGAAAAGAGGACAAGACTCCTGTCCTGTCAAAATGACTTGTTTTATTTCTTTATGGAAATGAAATGTTCAGGAGTTTTTGAGATTTAAATGTACACGAGGATTTGCAGACAAGGGAACCTCGTGTACTTCCCTGTATACCTCTTGTGGTGGGACCTTAGTAAAAATGGTGACATATATCACTCATTAGAGTTTCCATTGTTAAGGCAACCTGTCAAAAGCCTGAGTAGGTTGTAGTGTGCATTTTCAAATTTTAGTGCCCACACTTTTTTCTTCCCGTGATCTTCTAAAGTTGAGAATACAGCAAATTCTTGTAAATAATCTCATGATAGCAATTCTTCTGTGTATTCCCAAAGATTCCCCTTTCCTTAAAGTTTATATTATATATTGTCACAGCCCCAGGGCCTTGGTCCTCCCAGGTTACACCTGGTCGGTGTTTCCAATTCTCTGGCGGCGCATCACTTTTGGTTGCAGATGTTTTGGTTGCAGAGGTGGACGACGCCTGAATTTTTGTGATCTCTGACTAATGCCATACTGCTATTTGCGTTAAATAGCTAGTGTAAAATAAACTTCAGTTAATTTTGGGAGCCACCCACTGTACATCTCCAGGTTTTTGTTGCAGTCCACGAACCGGCCGTAACAACATATTTATAAGAAATTAGTTGAAGAATATTTCCAAACATTTACTGCAAACAGTGCATATTTTTACCAAACTTTCAGAAAGAACAATTTCAAAACCTCCGAGGGACACAACATGTTAGTGATCCTCGTTCATGTAGCACCATCATCTAAACTATACCTTAAGTTCAGCCTTGATCCATCCATCAGTCCATCCATCCATCCATCCATCCATCCATCCACCTACCAGGGCAGACTGACATCATGATTAACATATCAACAAAATAGTGCCGGTCAAATAGGGTCACTTAATAACATATACCGTATTTTCCGCACTATAAGGCGCACCTAAAAGACTAAAATTTTCTCATAAACCCGTAGTTCGCCTTATAATCCGGTGCGTCTTACATATGGATTAATATTCAAATTAATATTGGTTAAAAACATGATCGCTGAAAAAAAGCCGGCAGTCTGGCAGCCAGTCATACCACACTCCGCCACTAGAGGAGCCCCCTCACAAGGCACTCAGGCCCACGCCCCCTAACACCGGTAGTCAAGGGGCGTCACCGAAGTCCCGGCTCTGAATGAGCTGCTCTCAGACGGTAGAGCAGACTGTAGGAGTACCGGTGATAAAGGAGCAAAACATAATGAACTTTCAACAATTCTATTAATAAAGTTTGACTGACTGACTGATCTCAGTATTTCCTAACTATTTGGCGTCAGAAATAACCCACTTTAAACTTAATTGGTCTTAAAAAATGTCATTGTGCTGTCATCTGGAATCTAGTGACGGTCCATTCTATTAGTCTGTGGAAACACACGGAGAAACTGGCATAAAGGTGAATGAAAGACCCTCAAAGCTGAACTTCCAGCCTTTTCTGAAATTTCAAGAGCAGAGTCTGCAGCGACGTGCGGTGAGATTCACGGCGGTGAGACACCGACGTTAAAGTCAGTTCTAGGAGTAAAACAGCGTCAATTTACCAGTAAGTTAGCAGCCTGACATTAAAAACTAGTTAAAAAATTGTTTATGACACACAACAGCAAACAGCTGCACCTCACCTCCGACTGGACTACCGATTGATCGAAACAATATTTAATTAATAAACGAAGACGACCATCGGAGCTTAAATATCTGCTTCGAACTTCAGATCAGCAAATAATCCGCTCTGTTCGCACTGACTGCACTCTTAATGAATTTAACCAGTTTTTAATGTCAAGTTTTTTAATATGCGTGTTGACTTCTTTCTAAGATGGCAAAGTGATCAAGAGATCAGGTTTTCCTTGATAGAATGGCTTATTGACATAACAATAGGGGCCATTCAAAGGTAGTCAGGAACTCATGAATGCAATCATGACTGTCTGAGCAGCGCGGCTCTATCTAGTGGACAGATTGCGCAACTACAGCCGCTGCAGTTTATCAAATAAATGTTATTTATTTTTTATTGTGTGCGCCTTATAATCCGGTGCGCCTTATATATGAAATAAATTATAAAACAAACAAATTATTGAGGGTGCGCCTTATAGTCCAGTGCACCTTATAATGCGGAAAATACTGTACATGTATTTAAATACAGTATGTACACAGTGACCACAGTTTGTATCGTATGTTTGTTTGTGTTTCATTGGAATGATTTGTGTTGGCGTGCTCAAAAGCTGACTAGAGAGGGGATAATAAGTCTGATGCTCTGCAGAATGAGAGAGAGACATGAAGAAAGAGAATCAGAAAGAAAGAAAGAGAGACGGAGGGGATTAGCTTTCACAGAATGCACAATGGAGCAAGCAATGAGATGGGAATGTCAATATATCCTGTGAGCATTGCTTGGAATGCCTAAACATGGTGCCAAGTTGAGACACAGTAGAACAGTCTTAGCCTTAAAGTGATGTATCTGTATGTATAGCATTGTATGCTATCTGTATGTATAACAGCTACCAACACCTCCCAGACACACAATGACAGGCAAGAGTCTTGCAAGGTCACAATGGCAATTTTTTTGTCATCCCAAACATAAGGGATTGAGTGGTAGTGTGAAAAATAACCAGTAAACAATCACATTTATATTGACGAATACACACAAACATACACTTAAACACACATGTGCAGTGCTTGTGTAATGACTGAGTGAGGGAGACAGATGGTGACTCATACCCCACTTTAGATTGCCAAGCACTACATTTCCCACGAGGACACTCGTAACGCCTGCTGTCAGACACAATGTTCTTCCTGTTTTTCTGTGATTGGAGAGCAGCCTCATGGGATGAGGTCATATGTCAGGAGCAAGAGGGTGACCACAAGCCCTACTTTAAAGAGGAATCAATCAATCAATTAGTTATTCTCAGCCAATGCCAGAAGAAATTTTAGAACTCATTGATATGACTTATTTTTCTTAAGACTTACTTCATGTAGTTTTCCCGACTTCGCTTAGTTTTTACACAAGTGACATAGTAACCTCTGTAGAGAACAAGGAGACTCGTTCTACTTTTTTCTGCACAAATAACACTTTTCCTTATTAGTAATGACAGCTGTAAGAATAGTTTACTTTTTAAATGTGTTTAAAAAAGGCATTCATTATCAAGAGAACAACAGCACTTGTTCAAAACTACATTGTGTTGATGAGGCCTATATGACAGCTTTATAAACTTTATGCACATCACAGCTACGTAACATTTACAATGCTATTCTATTGTCAATCTCGAGTGCATTTGTATATTTGAGCACAACTGATTCTAAAATATTTGAATAACTCAGATTCAAGTGTATACTCTTAGTCTCAACCAGGTGTTGTGGAATAAATAAAAAATGAAATTGTCCCACACACTGATGCAGCAATTCTCTGAGCACATTTTCAGCTGTTTATTATGGAGATTTGACTTTAAAAGGTTGTTGACGTTTGGCTCATGTCTCATGTGTTTGTTTCAGAGTTTGAAAACACTTTTGACCATAAATACTGTATCTGCCAAGGCAATGTAATGTGATGCAGATCAAATATGTTTCACATACTGTGAGTAATGTCTTTATAGAATTCCCCTGTTCAGTATGCAAGTTTTAAAATGTGTAGACTAAATTAATCACATCGGTTGTTTTTCTGTAACATTAAAGAGAGGATGTTAACATTTGCTTAAACCACAAGATCCCTTCTTAAATTTCCCTCTAAGTACAGAGGCTGCAGGATTTATTGATATGTATGGCTACAGATTTCATTAGAATGTGGGTCAATCCAACATCCCTCAGTTTATGGAGTTTTATAAGGACCATAAGCTCCTTGTTTGTATGCAACAGTAGAGAAAACCTTTACTCTCACTGGTCTCATTAATTATTTTGGACCAAAAAGCTTGAAAAATCTACCAACTTTGTTATGTATCAAAAACGAATCCAATCCAATCCACTTTATTTATATAGCACAATTTAAGTAAACACAAGGTTTCCAAACTACTGCATAGTCAAACTAGACACAAATCACAGTATGATGTTTTTGTTGGTGTTGGGTTTTCATGGTTACTTCTTCACTCCTGTCAAGTCCCCATGTTTTTCACTCTGAAAAGTCTTTTCACCTCAGTATCCAGCTTTTGCACAGACATATGTATATGCATATGGATTTTGCAAGTTACATAATTAAAAGCATTTTCCAAAGCTTCTAGGACGACAACTTGAGCTAACTATAACTTTACAGAGGAATTCTTCCAATCAAATGACTAAAGCTCCCATATGTAAAGCAGCTACTGGAATAGAAGAGCTATATAGGAGTAAATGCAGACTGAAATACCTTTCTCATCATTGTCCTGCATGTCCCGCATATGCTTGTGTTCATTTCTACAGTATAAAACATATCCTCTACTTCAGAACTAACACCTGACAGTAGCTATTTTGAAACTGCAAATGCAGAAGCAGACATGCCTTTATCTCCATAAAAGACAGTGAACGGAAGGAAAGACAAACCATAACGCTGTCAGAAGCGGGGCGACACAGCTGCAATTTTTCCAGGTATGCCCTCCCCAGTAACAGGAAGAAGAGCTTAACAAAAAGTGCATGTACTGTATATAAATTTACGGTTAGTACTTTATATTTTCAAAGCAAACAGGAGAGCAAGCATGAAGCAATCACAGGAAGAAAGACTTGTGACCAAGTCTGGTGAAAAATGTTGCAATGTTTTTCTGAGCTTTTTCAGGCTAACTTTATAAACTGATAGCATATAATAGTTCATATAAAAGTTAAAAAGAGTTTTAACAAATTTAAAGTTAAATGGTCTCCTCTCATTTACTGCTGTACTGCTCATCAGAATCAGTATTCTTCCAACTCAACAGTTCTGTGGTAGATTCAGCGACATATTCAAGATTTTTATTCATTTGTGACATAGTCTTATCCCGGAAATTGTAAACACAATATGGTGCTTCCATGTGCCAAGTTAAATTCAGAACATCTGAATATCCAGAAATAACTGTTGGCGCAAAGACTGAATGAAAATCAAGCAAGTGGATCTGCACGCAATCTGAAGGTTGTTGGTACAGGATAAGAAAAATAGGGTAAAAAGCAATGGCAAACTATAGGTCAGTCACTATATTTTTTATGACATGGAGCACATTTGACATGACTGACAGGAGCATTACCACCCCAGATAGGATTTTTTTTCATATCCATCTACTCTTTTCTAGAAGCATATTGGATGGCATTTGTTAGTAAAGCTTCATAATGTGCACAGACCCACATGCATTTGTAAATTACAATGACCTACTAGACATTTAATTAAAATCTTAATTCTAACTTTGTGATGATAAAAGAGATAATCTCAACAGTGGAGAAGCTGGAACATGGAATCACAGAAATGGCTTGGTGACCCACAATGCCTTAGCAACATGGGCCTCTATGGAGATTGAGGCCTCAAACTGTCCCTCACCAGTCTCACAGTTCAAGTTCTCTAATGCAAGGGTCCAGATGACACCGGCTGAATTTCGAAATGCAGTAGTGAGTAACACTGGTGACGGGCCACAAATGGACACCAGCAGGTCTAGTGGATGCAAAGTAATGATTCTCAGGCATGCAGACATAGTGGGTAAGGAAGAGGAGGTCACTGACTAACAACCAGGCAGCTTTGGACCACAGCCAAGGCACCAGAACCAAGGAAATTGGTGGAAAAAGTAACAGACAAGGTGGGCCAAGGCAGTTTTCCATAGTAAACAGGGTCAAAGGACACCAGGGAAGAGTGTAAAGAGGAGGAGGATCAGCTGAAAAGATTTATGGAGAATGGAAAAGAAGTGGTTCAGCTACCTATGATGTCCTTCCTGCACCTACAAATCTTCATCACTGAGTAGGGAAAGGTCCAGGATGTGCTCTCTGCTCCAAACCAGCGTCCCTCAGACAAATATTGACAGGGTTTAAAATCAATCTTACCTAAGGACATTACATCTGGTGTCATAACCAAGTCCTCAAAAGCCTTGCCACCACCCTGGAAAACAAACAAACTGCTACAGCCACCCTACCACCAACAGTGCTTTAACCACCCACAAGTCATGTTTGTCCATGAGGGGCCAAAAGTGGCCAGGAGCAGCCCCACACAGTTGCACAAGTCAAAGGTGTCTAGTAGTAATGGCCGAAAACACCCAGTGACACCTGGGATATACTGCTGAAGATATGAACCCTGGAAGATGTGAATTCACCAATTTCTCCTGAGTCAGATATCATCATCATCATCATCATCATCATCATCATCATCATCATCATTATCATCATCATCATCATCATCATCATCATCATCATCATCATCATCATCATCATCATCAGGTATTTGCTCACACTTAAAGGGTTGTTTACATCTCATCTTGAGCATCTAAATATGATGCTCAAATTCTTGAATTCGATCAGATGATAAAAGAAATAAAATTCTGAGAAATATTGCAAAGAGCTCGCAAAATAGAGAGAAGACTACAAGCTAATGTAAAATCAGTTAACAAAGATGAATGATGGATTCAAAATATGGAAATAATTGGCTCCAAAAAGATTTCATTATTCAGAATGAAAGACATTCAACACCCTCATTACGCCTAAAATATGCAAATTCTGTTCTGTCAAGAAACATCAATGTAGTGAAAGTATTACCGTTAGATAACAGACTGACAAAAAAAAATAAAAATCCAATGGGTGAATTTATTGATAACAAGCTCGACCCAAAAGCTGCACTCTCTGATAGTCACATTCGTAACACATTTATTTACCCACTCAAGTGGAGCAGTAAGATGCATGACAGAAGACAGGTAGACATTATTTGGTAAGGTCAAGTCCACTGTCGTGGATGGAAGACTCGTTTTTTGGGATGAAAACAGAACTGATACTCACAAGCAAGCAGGGTCAAAACCTGGAAGGCAATCAAACAATACTGGAAAGTCTTGCATGACTGTGAGCAGAATCTGGCAGGAAGAGTAATTTTAGAGTTAATTGCAAAGCTGATGCAGGTTGTAGCAGCACGTGAGCAGAGTTGGTTCTGATGAGCAAGTGGCTAGCTGTCAGGTGAGGGGGGGCAGGTGGAGTGTGCAGATTAAGGCAATTGACCCAACTCTAAATTCCCATAGTCACTATGGCCCCATGTATTGCTTGGAAGTATTCTATGACTGCATTTATTAAATAAAGATGTCCACCGCTCTGTTTGAGATTTTAAAGTCTGCTCTTTTTTCTAATTAGGACTGGCATGAAAAAATAAAGCATTTGTCCGACTGTAGGTCCTATATGATGTGACAAAGGCAAAGGTGACGCAAAAAGCATTTTATTGTTGTTCTAATAACTATTGAGTTAGTAGGTTATCTTTCTTTTGCTTACCCATTATACATACCAAATACTTGTGCTGAATATTGACAACTGTCATTACATAGGATAGCTCCACAATGCTATTGTTTGCAGATACCCTTAGCGTTATTATTTGTGATTTTTACTAATCATATGCTTTACTGCCCAGATACACATGAACCTCTACAGCAGGTCTTACTGATAAATAGACAGAGGGATATTCATAAATGTGTGATCAATGAGCTTGTGAGGCTTATCTGAAAGCAGGAGTACAGACGCAAACATGTAACACCATTCCTGTTTGTCTTCCAACAACGTCCTCTAATAATAAACTTCTTAATTCTTGTACTGAAGTCTATTCTAATTACAAACTGAAAAAGAAATGCACTATGTCATTATCTTGGTGTCCACTAATGCCAATATGTGCCTTCAGGGAGGAAAGACAGAGGGAGAGGGTGGGGGGGGGCATCTTGCTTGTTATGACTCTCACATACACAAATGCCCACCCATGTTTCAGTTCTAAAAATACAGTATGCTTTCACTGTAATAAGAATCAAGTCAGACATAATATCACTGTCACCACTTCTTAAAACATTTTTTAAAGGCATTTAGTTCATAAAATTCAGAGGAAAAAGGAAACTGTCAGATTATGCGACACTAATTAGACTAATATTTGTGGGGAAAATTTAAGTTTGAATAAAGAAAAATTTGAATTGTATGGAAGGTACGAAATTAGACAGAACTCAGAAATGATTCTCACAATGTGAATGGAAACCTTCTCCTAGAATATGAAGTCTCACGAGTATAATTATGAATTTAACAGATATTTAACAAAACATTATTTCCCTAATTCCGTGACATAAAGTGGTTCAGAAGGTGAATCAATCAATCAATATTTCAACAATGGCAGTTTTCTTAAGGACTGAATTCAGCAAATTTAGAAGATGCAAAAATTATATAGAAAAAATTCCCTTCAAACCCGATCAGCATAGTTCCAGCTTCAGTTTGATTGTAGTTTCATATCTGTACAAGAATGTCTTTATTTTATTTTCTAACCAGTACAGGAATAGATCACATCCCTCTGTCGTAAAGAATCTTTTAAATCAATCCTGGATCCTGATACAGATCACCACTACAATCTATAATAGATTACTGTACTTTTATTTCTCCAAAACACATCTTTTTATTCCTTAGACAGACAAACAGACAATAACAAAAAAATAGATAAAAACAGACAAAAAAACACACACACAAAAAAAACCTCCTTGGTGAAGGTTTTTAATTCTGTCTGTTGGAAAACATAATTGAAAAGACAATAATAAGATAACAAGACTGTCTCTTTTTTGAATATTGCAAGCCTGACTACAGGATTTAAGTACTTAAATACAGAAACACACACACTGATGTGCTGCACACATTAACATATAATCACCAAAGTGCACACAGGTGGTCTAACCGGTCACTGATTGAATTTACGGCAGCCAAAGCCCGGTGTGCAGAGCCTTGAGCATCCATGGCCTGTATTAGAGATCCCCGAGGTCTATTAAATCATCCCTGAGTGGATCAGGAAGTCGTTGCCATAGCGACAGAAAATAGAAGGGGGATGATATACGGTGATTTATAGAGAACACAAATGTATTGAAGATGACATCATCAAAAAACCGGAAAAAGTTAAAACTGAGTCTCCCAAGACTGGAGAGAAAAGTGCACATTAATTCTATCTGCAGCAGGTTGTATGAGGGGGTCAGTGGGAGGTGTGCCTACTTTGTATGAAATCGGCTACAGTTTTTAAAAATAGAAATTTTAAATGCTCGACAAGAACATATACACTTCTTTGAACACAGAAAATAAATTAACTCAAAGGCCATCTACACATTGAACTTAAAGTCACATGGCAAAAACAGAGGACCAGTTTTTCCAGAGGATGCTGGAGTGCATCTAGTGGAGAGCTGCACACGTTGTGGTGCAAGGAAACAAAGAGAGATGTTTCCTGTCCTGTTCAACTTACACATTTAATTTCATTCAGCTTCAACTCAGGTCAAATTTGTCACCGTATACTATGCTGTTGTGTAAAACTATGGACAGACAAACTGGACTGCTGTATACTTCTCGTGCAGGGAGCGCGAATGGTAAGGCAGGTACATTCAGTGAAACAATAAAGCAAAGAACCACTCGCAGTGCAGATCACTAAACAATGTATCAAACGAATAACCAATCATTTCACTGCTCTAATGAAATGTCCTAACAGCATTACATATACTGGACTATAAACAGACACTGGATGTCTACAGAAGGAACCTATTGATCTGCAGCAAGAGTGATATCAGCAGAGCAAGGGGAGTTTTCTGACATTTTTTTAATGTTGAAGTCTGTGCTCCCATCTTAAGGGATAGATAGCAAAGATTTGATCCTTTGAGAATTTTCCATATCTAAGAATGTAAAGGACATTTACAGTATACATTTAGATATATTGTCAAAGGAAGATATCTGTTTTAACTGTTTGAGTTCATCAGTGTGGCATGATGGCGTAGTGGGTAGCGCTGTCACCTCACAACAAAAAAGGTTCTCTCTGGTTTCTGTGGCTTCTTCTCACCTCCAAATACATGCAATGTATTTGAATTTATAAGTCCAAATTGACCATGGTTGTGAGTGTGTGTATGAGTAGTTGTATGTCTTTTGTGTGGTGCTGGTGACACGTCCGGGGTGTACCCTGCCTCTCACCAGTAACCAGCTGGGATAGGCTTCAGCAACACGACGAGGCGAGACAATACAGTTGTCTTAGCTTCAAGATAATGGATGAATGGATGGATTTTATCAGATTAGATGTTTACCAAGGCTTTGTGGAAGACAGGAGTAGTGCTTAAAGCCAGACACAATTTATTGTAGATTAGTTATCTCCATAGTATGTTACTTTAAAACTGTTGACATTTTATACCTTGTTTAAAAATGTGAACTGAACTGATTTCTTCATTCGGGAAAAGAAACATCTCACTGCTCAGACCTCAGCAGGGGAGAAGGGTTGATTTACTGGATCTCTTGCGATTTTAATTGAAGACCCCGGAGCTTGGTGATGTTTTCAATTTGTCCTGTTTAACAAAACAGGGTCACAGGTTGTTTTCCACTGCTTTACCAGGCTTTGGTGATGCACTCGTAGAATTACATCTCCATTGCCGCTCAGGAAGCAACACTGACCTTAAACATATTCTATGACAGCTGGATTTTATCATCTTTTGCTTTTAAGTAGATAATTACTGAGAACATATGTTTAGACAGATACTCAGAATCCGGCATAAACATAAGCTGTCCTTGAGCAAGACACTGAACTTTAAATTGTTCTCTATGGGCAGGTTAGCACCTTTATGAAAAGAAATACAGAGAGATATAGAGAACAGCTCAGAGCAATAAAAACACAAATTACTTTTTTGCTGTTCTAACACTGTTCTAACACACTGTAACAGCAAACATGGCAAAAGAGCTTTTCTGACTGACCTCAAAAGAGGTTCACATGCTGATCATGTAAACTAAATGCATTCTCACAACTTATATCTATCGTGACAACTACACACTGTAGAGCTCTTATACTTTAAATTCATTCATTCATCCCTTCATTCATCATCAATACCCACTTTTTCCGCTGTTGTGGGTCACGGGGTTGCTGGAGCCTATCCCTGTGGACTTGGGGCGTGAAGCTCTAATACTGTTCCATAATGTAGAGTGCATGGAAATCACTTTAGTTTTGGTCTAATTAAAGTCAAATAAATGTTACTAAATGAATATTATATGTGATAACTAAAAGCAGACTACTGTACTTCATTTTGTCTATTATTAACACTAAAATAGACACTGGCAGCAAAACCAGACCAATAATAAAAACATAAAGTAGTGGTTCTAAGTGGTTTAGCCATCATCTCCTAATGATTCTTGCTTTTTTAGGCTACTTCACCCCTAAAGTCAGAAAAATGGGCCCTGGCTTAAACATTCTGTTAAAAATATTACCACCAATGGGAGGGGCAGGGGCATTTTGTTAACTTAAAAGTCCTTACATATTAATAAGAAAAAGCTAGCTTGCCACTCAGTAGAGCATAAATCTCGACCAAGGCTCCTTTAATTAAATAAAGTCTTATCCAAAATCAAACTCATAATTCTATAACTACATTTAAATTTAATTTAGTGACATAACCACAGGTTTTTTTTTCCCTTTAACTGTCTTGTGACAGTTGATCAGCTCATTGCTATCTGAGCTATCTTTAGTTGTATTACTGACAATGATTGAATGTAGCATTAAACTTCACTTGCTGCTAACAGGGGGAATTACATTAGTTGTTCCGAAGAAAAACCCACACCTCAACACAAGCGAATGAAACCCTGTAGGGTTTACCAAGACAGGCAGAAGGAGAAAAGAGGAAAGACTCCAGAGCAATGTAGGACAGCGAGAGATGTTAAGTTGGAGGTTAGAAATAACTGGTACAATGCAGGTGACTGAAAAGGAGGTTTAGTGGGGAGGTTGTGGAGCATGGGGACTGCAGAGCTTTGCAGGAGAACATCAATCAACATCAGTCCACTTAGCTGTAATCCCTTCCATCAGACTCCAACAGGACTCCATATTTATGGATAGGAAAGACATGAGCCGGCCCTGCACTGCTGTACACTGCTAACTGCACTTTGCAACATCACTCTCGTGATTGACCCCATGTGTGCATTGCCAAAATTGAATTACCTCCAGTTTCATGCAAGTACTATTAGATCCACCATACTGTGACCGAGGTAGAAAAGGTGATGCTGCTCAATTTTTCTATCAATGTGTCACCGTACAGCTGCTATCTGCCTGCTATTTGTTTTTGCTCTTGACGTTTTGTTTAGTTATTCTCTACTGGTAGTTTCCCATTTAATGATGTTCTACCGGTCATCCTCCTGTGGCTCAGCTGCAGCCATTACAATTGATACAGTCTCTTAACACTGAGGACATAATGCTGAAATGTGACAAAAGGAAATGTCCACTCCAGTTGCCCAAAACAGATTGCCTGACGCAGGATCCATTATCAGCACAATTCACATTACTCCAATCTGTCAAATGCTGACCCAGTATCCATTTATCTCTGTGTTGTGCGTGCATGTTCTTGTACCCTTCCCTCTGTGGTGCTCGGTCTGGCTCGCATTAGAATGTTGACAGACAGTAGATGCTACATGCTGTGGAGATGCACAGAGCGTAGGTTGATGGCTAGGATTACACCACTCAGCTCAGAAAATTCCTCCTTCCATCATTCTGAATGCATGTCAAAGAATTTGTGTTTTGAGAGATACAATGTCTTTCAATATAATTATTTTTATTATATACCTGAGGTGGGTTAACTACCTTTAATGTGATTTTATTTGCATTTTTGATCCAGGCATATCCAGATTGATTGCCATCCAATCAGTTATGGGCCACCCATATGACACTTAGCCATTTAAAATGCTAGTGAGATCTTTTTCAGAATACAGTTTGCTTTCTTCCTGCCTCAGCGGAGCTGTTTGAAAATAACTCATTTAGCTTATGATTTAGCTTCTCATTGCCAAACCACAGGCAGTTTTCTGTCTCCTAACTGGTTTATCAGTAATCAATAGCAATTATGGGATGTACTGTTGAACTGATGAGACCGAGATGTGTCTCAGCCATAGGCCGGGGGTTGGGGGTGGGGGTTCAGCCAAACAGAACTACTGCCAGGTCATCATCATCTCATCCAGAAGGAGTTGTCCCAGTGACACCACTATCCCCCAGAATCACACACAGTGCATATGAATGACTTTTCGGGGAGATCTGATCAGCTGTACGGTCTGCTGTTGAGAAACACATGCAAACACTTGCACACACATCTCCAGTATATGCTCACTCTAGATCGTCATATACGTAATGTATGTACATCATCTATATCATGATACTCTGGAACAAAAGACTTCAGTTGTCACTCAATTATTCCCTGATCCTCCAGAGGGTTCCTTCATGCTATGAAGACAATTAGTAGTCCTGAGTCATTACTGGCTAGAACAGGAGTGTAGGAGTGAAAGCTGCTAAAAACAGCAGCAACAACAACCTGACGTGAAGGTGAAACCTACAGTAGAATACTAATTTTCCAGTGTGAAATAAATTCTGCTCAGTAAAACGTTTAAATTTTAAAAAAAAAACAGTAACCACACCATCCTGAATCTGAGTGAAAATTCATATTGAAAGCGAAGGAGGCTAGATCTCAGACGGTTGCATCCATTGCATGATATATGAAAGTGTTGCCTTGGATACTGTAACAGTACGGTGTCTTGGTTGCATAATACCCTCAAACTTCTCAGGAGCTGTACCAAGCATTTTCCTTTGACTGCAGCTGTGCTGTAGGCTCACATCAAATGTATTAGAAATTCACATAGCAAACTAAGCATTGACGTCACATCTACGTATGTCAACCTGCTGTTTGTACACGTGTCTAAGATGATGAGCGAGTGACATTGGTGTGAAAAGTAAAGCTGGGAACATGAAAATGTACAAAACATTAAAAACATTCACACACATCTTAAACCTGGAAACACAGAAAATCTATGCAATCAGCACAATTGCAAGGTAGGCGTTTCAGATTAGAGTCACCATGTGACAAAATGAGAAATACAGTCACAACCTCCTCTTCTGTCTAAGTTATACATTAAATAATAGCCGGAAAAGTGTTTTCTCACAATGTGATGTCACAGCCAACGTTTGGATATGTAGTGTCAGCACAAAATTACTTTATTCTAATAGATGTTTGTATAAAAACATGTAATGTCTTTGGAAACAAAAGTATAATTGGTTCATCACTGAGATCAATCGGACATTATTATCTAATTTACAAAAATCCTCTTGTCGGAGAAATTGTGTTCTAAGAATGAAATAGATGAACAGATGAACAGAAAAATCTTAAAACACAGCTATAACAGGTGAGGCAATAAAAGACATAAAAATGCCTTTAAGTCAGTCAAACACACAAGTGTTAGGCTGCATAAAACCATTCACTATATGGAAACAATGAATGTAAGACATTGAAAAATCTGTTATTTGCTAATAGGTAAGTACATTTTTGAAAGGTACAACATAAATTAAGTAAAAAAACAAAGAATCCCTACAACAAAGCTCACTGAAGATACCAAAATTCGCAAGTTTGCTGTTTTAGAATGGTAAAGAAAGCCTTTTATGCTACACTGCAATACATACTTGATAATGAGAGACATGAAACAGCAGCATTTTCAAAAACAAACGTCACTCAAGCCACTTCAAATTTGAGATTAGCAGAAGCATTCTGAAGCTAAGATATTTCCTACGAACATGAATAACTGAACTGAGGCACATTTGTTTCTTAGGCAAACATGTCTGGAAAATATCCTACTCTTGTTTTTATTTATTTATATTAATATTCATGGTGTTTCTTTAGACAAATGCATCCAAACATTGCTCCCTACAATGTTTTCATGACTAACTCATCATGACATGTTCTTTCAAAGCTGCAGCATGCAGGTCTTTATGATAAGATTTTTATTTTGAATGAATGATGTCCTCAGGCTTAAAGCCTTTAATTCACACAGTGTTAGCACTAATTATGAAGAACAATCACTCACACACACAATGCACTTGGGTTTATCTATACATGTGTAATCAACATGCAGACCTTGGTCCCTGCTCACTCTGTTGTTTCGTCTGGTCTTATAGTGAGAAGAGAAGAGTTTTATGTTCCCCTTTGGGTTGATAAGCTCAATAAAGCATCAATCACAGCTTGTGTGCATCAGTCAACTCCCTACTCCACTCTCTGTGGAAAACTTTATTCATGGACTGGCAAGACATTGTTACATGGGGGACGCAGAAAATAAGGCAAAGTGTTTCATCTGTGTATTTTCGTGCTTGTGTTTGTAGTTATTTGTTTCAAGAATGTGTTACAGACGAAACTGTGGATCAAAACTATTGTCACCTGTATAGAGACCTGGTCAGGATCTTCTGTGTTTGCATAACCCCTCAAATTCACAGAAGGTTACATAATTTACACTCCCTCTATTGTGTTATGAGTCATCATCAAGCTATCTTTCTTTTTTGTCATTGACTGCTAACAAGCTTGGTATTGAGAGAAGACACTCTCTGCTCAAAATAGCAGCGAGGGTTTAATTAGATTACACTGAATTAAATCAAATGATAATAATAAGAAATTACAATCTACAAATGATGAACAAAAAGGTCCATATATTTATGGCATCAAATGAACCGTTGCAGGGGGATGTAAAAGGCCTCTCTATGAATGTGCCTATGTGAGAAAGTAATCACAGACTCCAGCCTTAAAAAAAAGTAAAAATCAGTGACATTTAAGAGTTCATAGGGTTCATCTGCATTGAGGAAACTTGTTTGACATGAGCTTCAGTGCAGCGTATGTTCATTTATATATAAAAGTCCTACCATGAGAGATAAAAGTATAGTTGAGGTGCAGTATGTTTATAGATGATCTATTGTCTATGTTCGCATTGTGGGGTATTACTGTGTGTGAATTCATATTCCACTGGATCAAACTTTACCTGTGTGTGTGGGATTCTACTGGTCTGACAAATGCCCAAACTCCATATTTCACATTAACATTACATACTAGAAAAAAAACTATGCTCTCTTTCTGCATCCAGTTTTGGTTTGTGGCGAATGAGTCCAGTCCAGTCTTTACTAGTCTTGATACTGTACTTGTTGGGAGGTGGAGACCATCGGAAATAAGCTGGTACAGTAAGTAATGACTGCGCCGACCACAATGACACCGAGGAGCCTTGAGCTACAGTGTGCTCACTCAGAGCATAGCACAGTCTCTAATTAACTAATGAAATATTAACCACCTCCTCATTCTCCTTCCATTCTGTCTGCCTCATTTTCCATTTTTCCTCCATGTTTTCCATTAACCATCCTCTCTACTTCCATGTTCCACAGATTATTCATGTCCGAGAATGAATAGATCAAACCTCTGCTACATAGGGTAAAAATATAAGCTGCGTGTGTGCGTGCCCTGTTCTCAATTTCCATGACATTTAACATCATAGTTTCATTACTTTGAGGGACAAAATCCTGACATTTAAAAATGTGAAACAGTTTAAAATGAATAGTGCTAGAGCACAAAAGGTATTGTGTATGTTTGTGTATGTGTGTGTGTGTGTGTGTGTGTGTGTGTGGGTGTGTGTGTGTGTGTGTGTGCGCCCCCGCTCTCCCCCAGTTCACACACAGACATACATACATACACACACACACACACACACACACACACACACACACACACACACACACACACACACACACACACACACACACACACACACACACACACACACACACACATAATCACACACGTACATACAGAAACCCACACTGAACGACCATTGGGTCCACATGTTGCTGTGATATTGGCATCTTTACTTTGGTTCTATCAATAACGCTCTGTAACAGCCCAGAGGGCCAGGACCCCACGCTGGTTTCCCAGGAGCCTGATCTATACAGAGGTTGTCTTCTGGACCACTGGATCCAGCAGGGGCTCAATTTGATGAAGCGGTCTGAACAATAGTAGACTACATTCTATTGTAACGCTCTCAAAAGAAAGTTCCAGGTCAGCAGAGCTGGGCTGGTTTTAATACATAGCTTAGCGAACTATCAATCATCTCATAGCGGTGATGCCAAACTGTCAAAACTCCACTCAGTAGAAGTTAAGCTAACTAAAAATATTTGGAAAAAGTAGTTTTAACTACATTGGAAAAAATTTCAACTTCATAATTTATGTGATATACATCAATATAAAACGTCACGTCGCTAAAAGCAACATACACAAACATAAACTAGTGCAGACAGATCACTCTTGTCATATCTTCATAGTCTTGATTTCTTGATATATCACCTGATTGTTATAAATCATTTGGATAATGTAGCCGCAAGAGGACACAAGCCAGTGTCTTATTGTGCCGGTCCCAAGCCCGGATAAATACAGAGGGTTGCGTCAGGAAGGGCATCCGGCGTAAAACTTTTGCCAAATCAAAGATGCGAATCAAACCTATGACTTCCATACCGGATCGGTCGAGGCCTGGGTTAACAACGACCGCCATCGGCGCTGTTGACCTACAGGGCGCCGGTGGAAATTGGATTACTGTTGGTCGAAGAAGGAGAGGAGGAAAGTGCGTTCGCACGAAGAAAGAGAAGAGGAACACCAAGAGTATAGGACTGAGAGTAGGGACGTTGAATGTTGGAACTATGACAGGAAAAGGTAGAGAGTTGGTTGACATGATGCAGAGGAGGAAGGTAGACATACTGTGTGTCCAGGAGACCAGGTGGAAAGGTAGCAAGGCTAGAATTTTAGGAGCAGGGTTCAAGTTGTTCTATCATGGTGTAGATGGGAAGAGAAATGGAGTAGGAGTTATCTTGAAGGAGGAGTTTGTTAGGAATGTCCTGGAGGTAAAAAGAGTGTCAGATAGAGTGATGAGTCTGAAGCTAGAAATAGAAGGTGTGATGTTCAATGTTGTTAGCGGGTATGCTCCACAGGTAGGATGTGAGCTGGAGGAGAAGGAGAAATTCTGGTCGGACCTTGATGAAGTGATGCAGAGCATGCCTAGAAGTGAGAGAGTTGTCATTGGAGCAGACTTCAATGGACATGTTGGTGCAGGAAACAGAGGTGATGAGGAGGTGATGGGCAGGTTTGGTATCCAGGAGAGGAACGCAGAAGGACAGATGGTAGTTGACTTTGCAAAAAGGATGGAAATGGCTGTAGTGAATACTTTCTTCCAGAAGAGGCAGGAACATAGAGTGACCTATAAGAGTGGCGGTAGGAGCACACAGGTAGACTACATCTTGTGTAGACGGTGTAACCTGAAAGAGATCAGTGACTGCAAAGTAGTGGTAGGTGAGAGTGTAGCCAAACAGCATAGGATGGTGATGTGTAGGATGACTCTGGTGGTGAGGAAGATCAAGAGGGCAAAGGCAGAGCAGAAGACAAAATGGTGGAAGCTGAAAAAGGAAGAGTGTTGCATGACTTTTAGGAAGGAGTTAAGACAGGCTCTGGGTGGTCAGGAGGTGCTTCCAGATGACTGGACAACTACAGCTAATGAGATCAGGGAGACAGGTAGGAGAGTACTTGGTGTGTCATCTGGACGGAAAGTAGATAAGGAGACTTGGTGGTGGAATGAGGAGGTACAGGAGTGTATACAGAGAAAGAGGTTAGCCAAGAGGAAGTGGGACACTGAGAGGACTGAGGAGAGTAGACAGGAGTACAGGGAGATGCAGCGTCAGGTGAAGGTAGAGGTAGCAAAGGCCAAACAAGAAGCTTATGATGACTTGTATGCTAGGTTGGACAGTAAGGAGGGAGAGACTGATCTATACCGGTTGGCAAGACAGAGAGATAGAGATGGGAAGGACGTGCAGCAGGTTAGGGTGATTAAGGATAGGGATGGAAGTCTATTGACAGGTGCCAGTAGTGTGATGGGAAGATGGAAAGAGTACTTTGAAGAGTTGATGAACGTGGAAAATGAGAGGGAACAAAGACTAGAAGAGGTGACTGTTGTGGACCAGGATGTAGCAAAGATTAGTCAGGATGAAGTGAGGAGGGCATTGAAGAGGATGAAGAGTGGAAAGGCAGTCGGTCCTGATGATATACCTGTAGAGGTATGGAAGTGTCTAGGAGAGGTGGCAGTAGAGTTTCTGACTGGGTTGTTCAACAGGATCTTAGATAGTGAGAAGATGCCTGAGGAATGGAGGAGAAGTGTGCTGGTGCCCATTTTTAAGAACAAGGGAGATGTGCAGAGTTGTGGCAACTACAGAGGAATAAAGCTGATGAGCCATACAATGAGGTTATGGGAGAGAGTAGTGGAAGCTAGACTAAGGGCAGAAGTGAACATTTGTGAGCAGCAGTATGGTTTCATGCCAAAAAAGAGTACTACAGATGCAGTATTTGCTTTGAGGATGTTGATAGAGAAGTACAGAGAAGGCCAGAGGGAGCTGCATTGTGTTTTTGTAGATCTAGAGAAAGCTTATGACAGGGTGCCCAGAGAGGAACTGTGGTATTGTATGAGGAAGTCTGGAGTGGCAGAGAAGTATGTTAGAACGGTGCAGGACATGTATGAAGACTGTAAGACAGTGGTGAGGTGTGCTGTAGGTGTGACAGAGGAGTTCAAGGTGGAGGTGGGACTGCATCAGGGATCAGCTCTGAGCCCCTTCTTGTTTGCCATGGTGATGGACAGGCTGACAGACGAGGTTAGACAGGAATCTCCATGGACTATGATGTTTGCAGATGACATTGTGATCTGTAGTGAGAGCAGGGAACAGGTGGAGGAGAAGCTAGAGAGGTGGAGGTTTGTCCTGGAAAGGAGAGGAATGAAGGTTAGCCGCAGTAAGACAGAGTACATGTGTGTGAATGAGAGGGACCCAAGTGGAAGAGTGAGGTTAGAGGGAGAAGAGATCAAGAAGGTTCAGGATTTTAAGTACTTAGGCTCAACAGTCCAGAGCAATGGAGAGTGTGGAAAAAAGGTGAAGAAGCGTGTACAGGCAGGATGGAACGGGTGGAGGAAAGTGTCAGGTGTGATGTGTGATAGAAGAGTTTCAGCTAAAATGAAAGGAAAGGTGTACAAAACTGTGGTTAGACCAGCGATGTTGTTTGGTCTAGAGACAGTGTCACTGAAGAAAAGACAGGAGACAGAGCTGGAGGTAGCAGAGATGAAGATGCTGAGGTTCTCTCTGGGAGTGACCAGGAAGGATAGGATCAGGAATGAGTACATCAGAGGGACAGCACATGTTAGAGGTCTTGGAGATAAAGTCAGAGAGGCCAGACTGAGATGGTTTGGACATGTCCAGAGGAGAGATAGTGAATATATTGGTAGAAGGATGCTGAGTTTTGAACTGCCAGGCAGGAGGCCTAGAGGAAGACCAAAGAGGAGGTTTATGGATGTAATGAGGGAAGACATGAAGGTAGTTGGTGTGAGAGAAGAGGATTCAAAGGACAGGGCTAGATGGAGGAAATTGATTCGCTGTGGCGCCCCCTGAAGGGAAAAGCCGAAAGGAAAAGAAGAAGTTATAAATCATTTGGATAATTTGGGAAAAATCTCGATTTTTAAATGCAATGTTAAAGGCAGTGGATCTGTACCATAATAAAACCTCTGTGGGTAATGCACAAATAATGATTCCAGTTAGCTTTTTCTGAATAGCATATCATGCATTCTGTTAACACTTGTAAATGAACAGAAATAATACCTAAGATTACTGACCTAAAATATAATTTTACCTGACCTTTTGTGACCCAAAACTGTTCATAGTTTCTGCAGTTTCTGCTCTAAGACTCTTTACCCTTTAATTTGATTCAGCCCAGTCCAAGTTCAGCCCTGGAAACAAATATTAAGGCTACTGGATTTGTAATAATATTTGATGGATCCAGGTATATATTTGGTTCCCCTCCAAAGTTCTACCCACATTTTACTTCTTTGGAGCAGCTCAGTGCAAAGGGGTCCAGGTAATGCTGGGGAATGACAGGGAAGATGTAGAAAATGCAGGACGTGATAAAGTGTTGCTGGTGAAAGTCAACGCACACAATTATGACTGCAGAGGACACAGTGGAGGGAATACAGGTGAATGGCATAACAACTACAAACACAGATACACAAGGAGAGGGAATGGGCAGAAGGCTCAAGAGCGATTTGGGAAATAATTGGTCAATACTATCCAATAGCACAGCGACACACCTTCACTGACAGGCTATCACGTTGCTGCTGCCTTTTTTGCCTTCCACTCACTTGTCCTGTAGTTCTTCAATGCTGCATGACATCCTTTACCACAAGTCTTCAAAGATTCACCAACTTCCTCATTCTTCTGCATAGCAATGGGTCATCAGCCCCCACCACCAGTGTCTGAACTCTGGGGGCGGGCATGGAAGCCCTGAAGAGTCCAACAAACACAAAACACTTTGTGACACCTACAACTTCCAGACATATCAATTGTCACGTATATTATTTAATGTAATAAATATCATTGACTTCCACCACAAGCCTCTCCTGATTTAATGCTGACTAAAATGGATTTCTTGCATGTATTTTTGACCTCTATTCAATTATTGACAAGAGGCAGGTGGGTATGAATATTTTTGTGGCCAATTTCTAAATGATGTGATGCGAATTAGGGATCAGATATTGATTCGAGAGCAAGTTGCTCAACATTAATTGCTGTTTCTCACAATTTCAAATAATGATTATACACATTACATAGGATACTCAGTGACGGAGCTCCTGGTTGTCGTCCCTAAAATGCAGACAGAAGAAGAGAGCAGACAAGAGCAAGACAAAAGAATGGAAAAGTGAATGAAGTTAAACGTATGACTATAACACATTAGTATTTGATGACTACGACACATTGGTTCTACAAACAGAAACATACATATGCAGTGTAAATGTTGATTTAAGCATTAAGTTACAGGTATTTTGGTATTATTATCACATTACACTACTCAGTGCATTTATTTTAGTTCTTTTTTGTACGTTTTATTTTTATTTTGTGAGACATGCCACTATTTCTATCTGTACTTCATTTCATAAGTAATTCATAACATTAATTTCTGCATATTTCATTAAGTACAGGTAGTTACTACGCTGTTCGCACATTAAAACTTTTACTGATATTATCCTAACCTACAGGTTTTTATTGAAATTTTAATGCCATTAAAACAATTTAATAAAACACGGTTTGGTCTTCTGTCACACACTTGGCAAAACCATAAACCACAAAATATTTGTTAACACCATACTTGTCATTAATTTCAGCAGCGGAGCAATTCATTCTCCCACTTGCTGAATGCCAATTCAAGGGCACATCAAACAGGTGCTGTGCAACAGAAGTTACAGTCAGACACAGCCTCGCCGGGGGTGTAGCTAAAGCAGCTGTTTAGGGAACACCTCATCTACAGAGGCTGGTGGGCTTGTCTTGTGAAGGAAAGGTCACTTACATCATTATTTATTTATTTAGGTTCTTTTCTGATAGGAAAGTAACAAATGTCCTATTAGTTTTTCTAAGTGGAGGACACATGCTTCTAACTATTATTTTGCTACAGAAGGTTTAAGTTCTTTAAAGAATGCCCAATATGTATATAAATTATGTGCTGAGGATGGAGCAGGAGGGCAAGAGGAAGACCAAAGAGAAGGTGGATGGATGTAGAGAGGGTAGACATGAGGTTAGAGAGGTGGATGAAGAGATGGGGCGATAGGAAAAATAGAAAATGAAACTAGACAATTAAAACCATTAATTCATATCTTTGACACACTTGCTGATTCCTTGCACTTCTTTGTTTCCCTCTGTAAATAAAACATATCTTCACTTTAACCATGTCTGTGTTTCGTTGTCTTTATTTAAATGAGTTTACAGACATTGTTCCACAATACCCTACCCCCTACTCTGTGTCCTGGGACACTGCTATAGCTGACCTTTCCATTAAAAATGCCCACACAAATTAGTGTTTTAAAAAAAGTAGCACTATTATTACACAGGGTTTTATGACCTTCAGAATCTACATCAATGGTTAGAATTAAGCAGAGTTTGCATGTTCTCCCCGTCTCTGCGTGGCTTCTCTCCAGGTTCTCCGGCTTCCATCCACCTCCAAAAACATGCACTTCAGGTGAATTGATCCATCCAATTTGTCCGATGGTGTGAGGGTGTGCGTGTGTGTGGTTGCTTGTCTTCCATGTAGCTCCGCAGTGCAATGGCGTTGTGCTCGGGGTTTACCTCGTCTCTCGACCGCAGGTTGTTAGGCTCCAGCAATCCCAAAACCCATCGTAAGCGAAACAAGCAGTAGATAATGAATGATTGAATGTTAGTAATGGATTTCAAATAATGTACCAGTTCCTGTTTTTGTTCAAATGTACATTGTGAGATATTGTCATTCTTTTCCTAAGTGTTCTCAAAAAAGAATTATTCACAGTAGAAAAGAACAATCACAGTGAAGCCAGTGTCCTGGAAGGTAGAAGAGATTGTGTATGGTGGTGCTCCCTGGCCTGACTGGATGTACTCAACATTCCTCTTAGATGCAGCACGAAGTGGGAGGGCCGTCCAAAGAGGAATGTTTATCTAAGGATAAACCCATAAACACAGGATGAAGCATCTGATGACGAGAGGAAACACTGTGTTTGATGTAGCCCTTTTGAGGCTATTGAATCTCTGACTGCTCATCAAAAAATGTGTTTATAAAAGCAGACGGCATTCATTTTTGCTTATTTAAGTTGATTTGTGTTTAAACTGTTATGGATGAAGAGCTGCACACCTTCAACATTTCAGCAAAGTAATGAACAGCAGTGCCCTGCTGTTGTGTCAAACACTTTTCAGACTATGAGCTCCATAAAATCTGATTGTTGTTGCAATTGTTATTAACCATTATTGACAAAGTCCACTTGAGAAGTTTGTGTGGCTGCACTATAAACTTATACCAGCTTCTACGTCGACAGCAGACATCATATCATATCATATCATATCATATCATATCATATCATGTCATGTCATGTCATGTCATGTCATGTCATATCCTATCATATCATATCATATCATATTGTATCATATCGTGTCATATTATATGTCATATATCATTCAAGTTACATCAGTTATATCAAGTGTATCTTTTAATATGCCGCTCTGCATGAATTGTTTGTTCATGTTACTCCAATTAAACAGTTAAGTTAAACTGTCTTTGACTATCCAAATATGATACATTCTTAACTATCTGTCTAAAAACCTATTTCATCCTTATTTATATCAACAGAGGTAAACTACATATAAAACAGAGGTAAACTACATATAGAAACATCTTAATGCTACAACAGCACGGTAAAAAGAAGAACACAAAACTAAGTTTTGTACTTGCAGGTAGTATTTAGTTCAGGGCTTTTCTATTGGACTGCAATAGCTTTAGGTTTGTATGTGTAATAAAGAGGAAGCCGAGTTTATATTCCATATGTTTTACTGCATAAACTCTAATCAGAGATTTATGATGCAATTTAAAAAGGCTGAGAAAACAATGCTATTTAGCCACCTAAGAATGCATTACTCAAGCTTCAAATGCAGGGCTCTTCATTATCACGGTGACTGTTTAAGGCACTTAGCCTTGTGAGAGATAATCCAAAAGGAGCAATAATAAATCCAAAGGGATTTAACATTTGATTCAAACCCTTGCCAAGTCTTTAAACCCAGCTCACATTAGCATGACATTGCTTAATAACAAGCCAATCAAGAAAGTCCAGCAAGACCCAAGGAGGACTGGCTGACACTGCTTTCCCCTGTTACTCAGTAAGGAACACCTGGGATGAACAAAATCTACCTTTCATCACAAAGGCTGATAGCATCAGGCTTCAGAGAGGACACACTGACATAGGAAATAACATACACAGGTGCACAGCTGACACTGATTGTGTGTGTGTGTGCGTGCATGCGTGTGTGTGTGTGTGTGTGTGTGTGTGTAACAGAGAGAGAGAGAGAGAGAGAGAGAGAGAGAGAGAGAGAGAGAGAGAGCGAGAGAGAGAGAGTTCAAAGGAACACTCCCAAGTAGAGCTCCACATCGACACACACACATACACGGGCGGCAGCTAAGTGGGAAGCCTTGCAGCAGCTGCAGGTGTGATACGTGACTAAATACAGCTGTTCCAATATTATCTTTCACAAAACACTGCATATATTGTGGAACAGTGTGACCCTCAGACTAATTCTAGTGAGTATAGAGATTATAGCAGTATTAGTGTAACTGCTCTGAACCAATCAGAACATAGTTTACAAATTAAACCTGAGATGTATAGAGAGACTCTTACAGGTGTCATCCCTGAAGTACAGACAGAGAGACTAAAAAAAAAATCTGCATTTATTTGTCTGTTTGTTTGTTTGTTTTTTTGTTTATATGTTTGCTTGTGAGGCAATGTTACTGGTGCCTGTTATTTTTTTTTAATTATAGCTATAAGTATAGCTTGGGTTAATGCGTTCCAGGAATCAAACGCGAATAACGAATTCCACAATAGAGCGACAAACTATTTATCTTATTATTTACAGTAATTTGAACATTTATGAACCCTCCCCATACTGATATTAAACCAGCTTCTATCTGTATTACCTTTTCCCACACTCTTATCGACCGTTTAAAGCACTTTTGTGTCTCACGTAAGTCCGAGACTCACGGAACGAAGTGCACTCCCGGATGCCGTCAGCCAATAGAGTGTGCGTATGGTATCACGTGACTGCCTACCAAAAATCTGCAATGAGGTGAAGTCGCAAGCTTTGATGCGTGAATGCGCAAGGGCGCACTGTAGATAGATAGATAGAGATAATTTTAATTTTCTCCATTAAATATAGATGAAACTGATATGACACATACTGAAGACGAATGTTCCAAATTCCCTTGTACTGCAGGATTAAGTATTCTATCTTGAATGCATTAACCTTTGTTAATTAAGTGAAAGTGAAAGTTTTCAGTGGTCCATTTATAGAACCTCTCTGACTGAATTATCTTAAAGACAGCTGTTCAAAATTTAAAAAGGAGGAGGAAAAGCATACATTTAATGAACACAGTCCATGCTTAAAGTCAAATATCTTCCCTATGGTAATAACACTTGCATCCTACTTAAAGTTACCCACGGAGTCTTATAACTTAGGTTTAGACATAAAGGGCTCCCTTTGCACTACATTTAATTTCCTACCCTATATATTATGTAGTTCACTATAGTTTCTCACTTCTTCTCAACGGTTAATCTTCTTCTATCCTCATTCCCTCTCATTGGAACAAGCAGTGGGAAATGATGAAACTTGTAGCCTCATTGAGACATCCACATCTTGAATCATTCCCGATTTCAGTCATCAATTCCTGACGAGTAATAGTTCATCCTTTCATTCACTCCTATCAATTCCAGTCATTCAAAAAACAAGTATTTGCGCTCATATATTCGCATACATACTTATTATTACTTCTTCGTCTTCTTTTCCTTTCGGCTTTTCCCTTCAGGGGTCGCCACAGCGAATCAATTTCCTCCATCTAGCCCTGTCCTTTGAATCCTCTTCTCTCACACCAACTACCTTCATGTCTTCCCTCATTACATCCATAAACCTCCTCTTTGGTCTTCCTCTAGGCCTCCTGCCTGGCAGTTCAAAACTCAGCATCCTTCTACCAATATATTCACTATCTCTCCTCTGGACATGTCCAAACCATCTCAGTCTGGCCTCTCTGACTTAATCTCCAAAACCTCTAACATGTGCTGTCCCTCTGATGTACTCATTCCTGATCCTATCCTTCCTGGTCACTCCCAGAGAGAACCTCAGCATCTTCATCTCTGCTACCTCCAGCTCTGTCTCCTGTCTTTTCTTCAGTGACACTGTCTCTAGACCAAACAACATCGCTGGTCTCACCACAGTTTTGTACACCTTTCCCTTCATTTTAGCTGAAACTCTTCTATCACACATCACACCTGACACTTTCCTCCACCCGTTCCATCCTGCCTGTACACGCTTCTTCACCTCTTTTCCACACTCTCCATTGCTCTGGACTGTTGACCCAAGGTACTTAAAATCCTCCACCTTCTTGATCTCTTCTCCCTGTAACCTCACTCTTCCACTTGGGTCCCTCTCATTCACACACATGTACTCTGTCTTACTGCGGCTAACCTTCATTCCTCTCCTTTCCAGGACAAACCTCCACCTCTCTAGCTTCTCCTCCACCTGTTCCCTGCTCTCACTACAGATCACAATGTCATCTGCAAACATCATGGTCCATGGAGATTCCTGTCTAACCTCGTCTGTCAGCCTGTCCATCACCATAGCGAACAAGAAGGGGCTCAGAGCTGATCCCTGATGCAGTCCCACCTCCACCTTGAACTCCTCTGTCACACCTACAGCACACCTCACCACTGTCTTACAGTCCTCATACATGTCCTGCACTGCTCTAACATACTTCTCTGCCACTCCAGACTTCCTCATACAATACCACAGTTCCTCTCTGGGCACCCTGTCATAAGCTTTCTCCAGATCTACAAAAACACAATGCAGCTCCCTCTGGCCTTCTCTGTACTTCTCTATCAACATCCTCAAAGCAAATACTGCATCTGTAGTACTCTTTTTTGGCATGAAACCATACTGCTGCTCACAAATGTTCACTTCTGCCCTTAGTCTAGCTTCCACTACTCTCTCCCATAACTTCATTGTATGGCTCATCAGCTTTATTCCTCTGTAGTTGCCACAACTCTGCACATCTCCCTTGTTCTTAAAAATGGGCACCAGCACACTTCTCCTCCATTCCTCAGGCATCTTCTCACTATCTAAGATCCTGTTGAACAACCCAGTCAGAAACTCTACTGCCACCTCTCCTAGACACTTTCATACCTCTACAGGTATATCATCAGGACCGACTGCCTTTCCACTCTTCATCCTTTTCAATGCCCTCCTCACTTCATCTTGACTAATCTTTGCTACATCCTGGTCCACAACAGTCACCTCTTCTAGTCTTTGTTCTCTCTCATTTTCCACGTTCATCAACTCTTCAAAGTACTCTTTCCATCTTCCCATCACACTACTGGCACCTGTCAATAGACTTCCATCCCTATCCTTAATCACCCTAACCTGCTGCACATCCTTCCCATCTCTGTCTCTCTGTCTTGCCAACCGGTATAGATCAGTCTCTCCCTCCTTACTGTCCAACCTAGCATACAAGTCATCATAAGCTTCTTGTTTGGCCTTTGCTACCTCTACCTTCACCTTACGCTGCATCTCCCTGTACTCCTGTCTACTCTCCTCAGTCCTCTCAGTGTCCCATTTCCTCTTGGCTAACCTCTTTCTCTGTATACACTCCTGTACCTCCTCATTCCACCACCAAGTCTCCTTATCTACTTTCCGTCCAGATGACACACCAAGTACTCTCTTAGCTGTCTCCCTGATCACATTAGCAGTAGTTGTCCAGTCATCTGGAAGCACCTCCTGACCACCCAGAGCCTGTCTTAACTCCTTCCTAAAAGTCATGCAACACTCTTCCTTTTTCAGCTTCCACTATTTCGTCTTCTGCTCTGCCTTTGCCCTCTTGATCTTCCTCATCACCAGAGTCATCCTACACAGCACCATCCTATGCTGTTTGGCTACACTCTCACCTACCACTACTTTGCAGTCGCTGATCTCTTTCAGGTTACACCGTCTACACAAGATGTAGTCTACCTGTGTGCTCCTACCTCCATTCTTATAGGTCACTCTATGTTCCTGCCTCTTCTGGAAGAAAGTATTCACTACAGCCATTTCCATCCTTTTTGCAAAGTCAACTACCATCTGTCCTTCTGCGTTCCTCTCCTGGATACCAAACCTGCCCATCACCTCTGTTTCCTGCACCAACATGTCCATTGAAGTCTGCTCCAATGACAACTCTCTCACTTCTAGGCATGTTCTGCATCACTTCATCAAAGTCACATACTTATTATTACTAAGTAATAGTAAAAGTTTAGATGAACATATCAGATAAACCTCTTTAGAACTACAGTACTGTATCTGAATGATGGCCAATAGGATTGGGAACAGAAGTGTGTGGACTGCAATCAAATTGTATCAACTACATTACTACATGGACATTTTATGCTGCCATACTGTACATGTCATTTTTCTACTGCTGCTGTGAGCACTTGTATTTGCAAATAAAAAATACACACACACACACACACACACACACACACACACACACACACACACACACACGCACACATACTCATGCAGCTATAACTCATAACTTGCCTATATAACTATAACTCACACAGTAAAAGTGGCTAAAATAAATATAATTTTTAATTTGACCTGGATGCTGAAAAGTGATTGAAGACAAGAGGATTACATCCATCTCATGAATGAGTGGATGAATGAATGAATGACTGAATGAATGAATGAATGAATGAATGACCATTTGTAATGGATGTAAACTGAGTACATTCTAAAGTGACTGCTTATACATAGCTGACGTGGCAGTATGCTGCTGTAACAAGTGCACCACTCAGCAGGTGAGCATAGTAAAAAACACATCATCATCAAGCTAACTCTGCATGACTAAGTGAACCTGCTTGCTCCTTCATTTACCTCTACGAGAGGAAAAAACTATTATTTCATGTCATTAAGGTGTCTGTGAGCAAAAACTCTCTCAGGCTGGTGAGGCTATAAGATTGTTTTTGTTTCATAAAGGAGACAACTGAATCTCCACAGCCGGACCCAAATATCAAGAAGACATCTGTTAATAAAGTTACAGCAGCCCAGCGCTTCACATCACATTTCAGACTTTATCAACTTTCTTAATCTCTCTGCATTTATTCTTTAATCTTCAGCCCCTGGCTTCACCCCCCATCCCCACTATCTCCTCCTCTCTATGCACACAAGCTCACAAAGTCAACAGAAAAACAACATTGTCTCAACCCAAAGGCAAAATCCTAAAAATCTATCCATTTCAACTGCAACTAAAACTCAGCTGGTGAGGCTGATATTTTTTAACTGGTAATACAGCTAGAATGCTGCATAATACAAATCAGACACCTCCTTTCCTCCAGTAAAAAAGAACTACAATAGCAGCCAGATTCCATTCCAGGTACCAAATGTTCGCTCCTTGAGCATTGATTGGTTTGTCTCAGCCTCTGACCCACCAAATGTACTCCCTGTCTCTGTCTCTCTCCGTCTCTGTTGGTTCTTCTGCAGAAAAATGCCAGATCTGCGTCACCAAGGACACAAGAGACAATTCTGATGCAGCTATCACTGTCTGCAGTCTTTTTATTTCTTTCACGTTTTGCTACATCTTTCAACACTGCTGAATTTTTCAATAAAAAACATTCCATTCATGGGGAAATCATCCTGGCCTACAACATCTTGTCTGTTTAAGATCTGCAACTGACAGTAGCGAAACATGGCCGACTTTGAAACAGTCCTAATGCTGTGTTGGATTGCCTTACCATATCTTCATTTTTATGCACAGCAGAGGTGATTTACACTGCTTTCGAACAGTCCTCTCCCTGATAAACAACTGGTAGAACACCTTTATTTTGTGTAAGCATAAAGTAAATGATTATGCTATGTGCTACAACCTGATTAGCTGAGATGAGAAATCAGACAGAAGTAGTCTGGCTGCAGAAGACCATATCCCCCTCTGACCCACTTCTCCCATTGGCTCTTATTCTGCTCTCTGAATATAGTGGTGGCAAACAATTTAGATTGACTTAGCTTGACAAAACAGCATCAAGAGTTCGGTTAAGAAATGGCAATACAAATATGATCAATTCGATTAAATCAGAGGAACGAGAGAAAAGACGCATGCAGCTATACACCACCAGCATCTGCGGTTACAACGGCAGTGGTAGACCCTGTATTGTTGTGGCTTTCACCCAGTGAAACAGTCTACATCACATCTTTCATTCAATTTCAGCCCATTTCATGTTACCATGGCAACTTGTCTCTTCCTTCCTTCTAACTATTCTTTATTTCCACCTTTTTCTCTCATCCATCCTGCCTTCCTCCAGCATAAGATGCATCATATAGTGTGTCTATAAATAGAATGAAGAGGTTATTTAATGAAAATGTGTGCAGCAACACATCATTCCTGTCATCATGGAAATCACATATTCCTTATCCTTCCTCAACTTTTTAGTAGTGTTTCCTTTAAGTTCAGCGCTCATAGAGTTTTATCTAATTTTACCTTCATGAACAACAAAACTCAACACTGAGGAGAATGTGTGCAAGAAATGAGCCAAACTTAAACCCAGGAGGAGCTCTCTCTCTCTCTCTCTCTCTCTCTCTCTCTCTCTCTCTCTCTCTCTCTCTCTCTCTCTCTCTCTATTGCTCTCTCTCTCTCTCTCTCTCTCTCTCTCTCTCTCTCTCATTTGAGCCGGTGGTTGCAGCTTCTTAGGCGGCTGTGGCAGTCTATGATGCTGCGGCCCAGGCTCCGAGGCCGCATCGTTGTGGCCCTCCGACTCCATTCCCCGCTGGGCCGCCGACGGCAGACCCAGAGCCACAGAATATCACTCAGGATACAGGTGACCGCACAAACTGTCAGTCTCTGTGGTGGATTCCAGTGCTGCGGTCCTGATTTCACAAACGCAGCCTTGTGAAGTTCCAACCCCATCCTCCGCTGAATCACCGGCCATCAACCCAGAGGTCATGGGTGACAGGACAAAGGCTAAACAGTTGCCGGCCACCAACCCAGAGCCACAGAATAACATGCAGGGCACGGAAAACAGCACAAAGGATGAACAGTTATTTGGTGGAACATGAGGGGGCCAAAGAGACAGCCGCCGGGATGGTAGAGTCTCAGCTGGAGAGGGAGGAAGAGGATGATGTTGTGATGGATGAGGAATTATTAACGGCAGCTCCTAAAAGAAAAAACACTACCACAAGAATGAATAAAAGAAGAAAATTGCTAAAGAATCACCTGACACACCTACTGAGAAGGAAAATTATAACAGTCTGAAAGACGCCATAACAGAAAAATATGATTCGCAAAAGATTTTTTTAAAAATCCTGTAAAGGTTCGAGGGCCAAAGTTGAAAATTTCTTTCCTGACATCAACATGTTTCTGATTAGCATCAGTTTTTATTCAAAGAATTCAGAAGGAAGTGACCAACCAGTTTTTACAGGCAAAGATATTTTTAGATTTAAGAAGCTAATGACAAAAGAAATACTTTGAATGTGAATGGAGCAGGGGACATGGAGACAAGTGCCTCTGTTTTTAGTTTTATAAATGTTAAAAGTTAGATGTTTTATTTCTTCAGAAACACGCAGTACTGTTTGTTTTTGATATGTGAATTCCTTTTTGATTTAGTGTCAACGTGATTATCTTGTAATTTGGCTTTCATGAAAAAACATGAAAATCTCTCTCTCTCTCTCTCTCTCACACACACACACACACACACACACACACACACACACACACACACACACACACACACACACACACACACACACACACACTGAACATGGTGGGTAGATTTCTTGCAGTGGATGTGTCGTTGGTGTCTTCACAGTGACATTGGTGCTGAGTTACAGTGCTAATGAGCCACACAGATTCCTGGCAGACAGATTAGAACTGAGATTACACTGAGCCCCAAGAACACACAGGAACACAATGATAAGCACACACATGTTACACACCACATACATGGCCAGATCCCACACGTCAGCAAACACACACAAATGGGGCTGAGCTTTCACAAGCAAAGACTTGTAAAAGCATTGTGTGCTCCTACCGCAAACTTCTTTCTGCTTTTTATTCCTTCGCTTTCATGCAAGACCAAGATGAACAGAGAGAGGCCAGAAGTGAGAGAGGGAATGAAGACACACAGTGAGGTGAAGATTCTCTATGAACATTTGGATCAGATCAGGTATTGGCAAAAAATCATGATCCACATGATTTGTTTAGAGGATGAGCTACAGCACATAAGGATACTACTGATGGTCACCCCTGGCTTCCCCATGTATTTTAACAACAGGGTGGTTTTATTGTGAAACTGGAACTGTTGACAATAACTAGGAGTTACCTAACTAGTCTGGGGAGGAAAAGGCAAGCCACTTAAAGGTGAAGTGGTTTGTCAAGGAGATGTAGAAGCTATGATTATGTAATTATGCTGAGGGAAGACTTTTCTGTGTGGACACAGAAACACTGAGCATGCCACCAACACTGATCCCTGCTGCTCAGAGCAGCAGTTACTTTACAGCATAAACTGTGTATGTTTTAGGCATTTCTCTTTTCTTCATAACCCTTTACTTTTTTTTTTAAAGTCAATTCTATTCAAACTATTCAAACTTCATGGATTACAATAATCTGCATAATTGAGAATCCCCACAAGAAAGTGGTAACCTAGCCTTGTTAGGACTCCACAGTCATTTAATGTTGATATTCTGAGATTTGTTATATTTATTTTTATTGTTCTTTCTACCCTATCTGTGGTTTTTGTGACTACCTCTGTTACTGTCTTCTAAATTTGTGACTCAAATTTCCTTCAGGATCAATAAAATATATATCAGACCTCAAAACCCATGTTGATGATCTTTACTGCTGTTCTGAAGGTATTCATAATGACAGTACACATTAGCTTCCACTTAACACTCTCATATAGGGGATGAAGGGGTGGTGGCCACTTGGCCTACAGAGGACACTTCAAATGAAGTGGTTTTAGATGCTGACTCAAAATTGAGGGGTAGAAGATAGTGGTACGAAATCCCAGGAAACTTTTTGAACAGGCAGCTCAAATGAACGAACCTACACAAGATTTGCATATATATTAAATTTATTCCATAATAATAAGAATAATACAAGAGGTACAAATAAATCATTGTCAAAACATGAAGAGTGAGTTTAAAAAGAGGAATTGGAATTGGGAATACAGTTTGTTATCATCAGTGGAAGTAGAACTGAGTGAGAGAGAAAGGTTGAGTTGTCCCAGCGTGCAGGAAGAACACCTCGTGTTAATGGTAGGTTGGGGGTGGTGAACACAGAGCTAATGAAGGCAGAGGAAGTGATAAAAGACAGAACGAGATAGACAAAGTAATCCTGTCAGTGACCGTCCAGCTGTCCTCTGTACAGGATATGACCCTCATCGCACCACATACAAATCAATCATCATTTCCCATGCCAAAGATGTGCCACCAGCATCTGTGTCCCTTCTCTGAAAGCATCAATCTCATTTGGTGACGGGGGGTAAGGTCATGCCCCCATAGTCCCAGTCACACCTCCTGTTTGTCCAGTCTCCTATTACATGTGTTTCCAGCTTACAAACATCATCAATATTATGTGTCCATTTGGCACACACCCCCTTCTCTTTGATTTCTTCCCACTTATGTCTTTTTCTAGAGTACTCCACCTCCTGATTCTTCTCATCTGTAACCTCGCCCCCGGTTTCAAATGGGAACTCAGCTTGTGAATAGTTTCACTCTTTGTGCTCATTCACGCTATCATATCTCTTCCTCATATCCCACACACACTGACATTAAAATACAAGCAAATGGTAAAATGTTTTATCTTAAATATTTAGAAGATCTCTCAATTGACACCTCTATTTGATTCTTTCCTACTAAATAGGCAATACAACACACACACACACACACACACAAGCACGCACACGCACACACTGTATCATACAAAGATTTCAATTCAAACCACAACAAACGGACATAGAGAACAATAGTGCTGACCATAAAGGAGGAGTCCTGCTGATGTCACCATCTAGAGAATGCTCTGTAGGTATTCTGCAGTTGTCAGCAAGAATTAGTACTTAACACAAGGATTTTCTTGTTATGAAGAAATATTACATCAAGATTTTCAGAGCAAATCTGCTGATGCTGAATAGCCTAAATTGTTTTTGAGTGCCTGAAAACGTTCCAGAGAAAATTCCTACAATTAAACTGACTCCTATGAGGATATCCAAGAAAGAAACCTTATGTCTACTTTCCCTGTGTTCACTGTTTGGTGTGTGTGTGTGTGTGTGTGTGTGTGTGTGTGTGTGTGTGTGTGTGTGTGTGTGTGTGTGTGTGTGTGTGTGTGTGTGTGTGTGTGTGTGTGTGTGTGTGTGTGTGTGTGTGTGCTTGTGTGTATTTGCTTTGACAAAAAGCAAGGTGCAACAGTGTCACAGGGGTGTGGAAGCAAGGGAGAGGAGTCTTCCAGTTCTTCTTCAGTGCTTTTCAAAACTCAATGACAGATGAATAATTTAGAAAGAATTGCCGCCACTCACTGCAAAGCTGCACAAAAAAAAGATAACAAAATAAGAGACAGAACTGGACAAGATAGAGCACCATCTATGATATAAGGGTAGTTTCCAAGGAGGGAAAGGGTGGAATAAAAAGACTGAAAGTCAGACAGTCGCAAAGATGGAGTTCAAGGATGAAGAAAGAATGATGCGGCTGCAGTTGACAGATGGGGGGATGAGGACAAATGGACAAACTGGTTTTCAACTCAGGGGGAAAATTCAGCAGGTGAAAAACAACACTGGCCCCTCCACCATCCATCCATCCACACATATACAGTATATGCGCGCACACACACACACACACACAAGCACACACACACACACATTACAGGTGACAAGCTATGAAAAAGAGGGGCCGATAAGACCCTCATCACCAGTTCAAGCTCACCCTCGTCTCTCTTCTGTCTCACATGGTTTCTCTTCCATGTTCTATCTGTAGCCATCAATAACCGTTATCTCATCTCTTCATGCTCCGCCCACAATCACATCCCTGTGATGGACTGGAGGAAGACTGAGAAATTGGATGTCCTCTCTTGGACTAACATGAATTTTGGATGCCTGAAATGCTTTGAGCATGTATGGAAGAAAGGCTCCTCAGTTAAAAGTGCCAATAGAGAAATGATGTGGACTGCTCTTTTAGGATATATTTGGATATATTGGATAAAAACATATATATAATATATTTTAGTCTGTATCGCACTGTACCCTCAGTACAACTTTCCATCATGCAGCCCTGAATACACACATGAAAAAAATGAAATGTGGAGGACTTGATTTCTGTCCAAGATGGGGATGAAACCATCCATCATGACTAAAAACATAAAGCTGCATCAGCAACTCTCAGCACTTTTTCCCCCGAACATGATCATTGGTTTAATGACTGTCAGGACATTGTACAAGGGAAGAAACAATTAATAAAAGTTTGTTTAATGGTGCAACTGACAAAAAAATATTTATTTAGGTTAATTAAGAAACAGTTTGCTTGGCATATATTATGATAAATTGACTTCTTCCGGCTTGTATTTCTATTAGAATAAATCATCATTTTGCCTTAGGCTGACAGTAATTATAATGGGCATTTTCCATTATTTTCCAACATTTTATAAACAAATAATTAATTGAAGAATTGAAAATACAAATACTTGTTATTTGCGACCGATAAAGTGGAAACAAAATATGATTCAGCAAACATAATTATGAATCTATCCCCATCGGTCAGTCAGTTAGCCTTGCTTAGACTGTTAGGCCAAATTTTAAATAACAATTCACTTGTTATTTGTTTAAACAATAAAACATTTTACTGGAAAAATGCCCCCCCCGCTTTCAGTCTCCTGGCTATATCATTTCTTGGGAACACATAAAAGTGGTATTGATCTTAAGAGTGGCACTGAACTTTCAGCGAGAAGATTTTTCTTAAATGTCAGACTGTTGCTTATTCTTCATGCCTCCTGAAAATAAAAATAAAAAACAAAATGACTGAAATATTCCAACAATCCTTGCACTTACAATTGCAGGCAGTTTCCTTCACTCAACAAACACAAGCAGACACAGTAGCCTGATTAAAAATGAGGGGATTAAGACAAGGTGCTCAAATGAAATGACAAAATGCAGAACAAAATGCAGTATGTCGAGGGATCTGACAAAAGCCTATCATGCTGAACACATTACCGGGTATTTGTTTGTCAATCTCCCTGTCCTCTTCACCTCTGCTTTACATCCATCACATGATTGTTGTGCGTGTGTTTCTCTGATGTCTGTGGTGCTCTTGCTTATGCCAAAGTAAACTGCGTACGTCTGTAGACGCCGTGTACGTGTCTGCCTTCGCTCTTCTGCTCACCTCTCTCTGAATCAGGACATGCTGTGAGCAGCTGATGATGCTCATGACTCAGGAATGTGAGAATGTCATCAGTCTGGGAACTGTTTTTTGTCCTTCTGCCAGTGATGCTCAAGCTGTAACTACACTTCTTTGAGTACTGATGCTGTCAGTATCTTTGTGTTCTTCAATTTTCTTGCCAGTTCAAGTGTCTTCTATATGTGGCTAAAATGCAGGTGCGACTTAATGAATATTCCATCAGTGTGTTACTGTTATAATGATCCCTAGTCTGATTGTATTTCCAGGACTACTCAGACTATGTGCTAAAGCAGAATGAGGGATGTGTCCGTTCACTCATTGGCAACAGATCCAAAGTTGCTCAAAAAACACCAGAGGAAGAAAATACACTTCACTTCTGTTGTCCCAGCATTAATATATTAGCTAGGCAGCTAGCCGAGCACTAAGGCTTGGGCTAAAGTCAGTCAGGGAGACCGTTCCACTGCATGGTGAGGCCTGTATTATTATTTTTTCTTATACCATACCATCATTCACACCTCTCACACATACTCATTCCTAATTCCCTGTCAGTATCTGAACTGTCAATTGAGATGTCAGCTGTTCGCACCAGCTGGTCACATCTATCCAATAGCACAGTGACATTCTTTCACAGCCTTGGTACTGTCTTTATAAATATGATTCTGTCAGTGTCTCTTGTTCATTCATGTGGCTGGTATACTGTATATGTCCTTCAGTTCCTGTCACCTCAGGTCACCAACTTCTTAATTTTTTTTAGCCTCTTCATCCTCATGAGTCTCAGCAGAGTCATCAGCCACCACCGCCACTGGTGTCTTGCTACTGCTCAGAGGTCCTTTAATCTAGATTTTCTGAAGAGTCAGTGTTAGAAAGATCTTCTAGCATTACTGTCACATATCATCAACAGCAATATACAACAATATACTGTCTTTACTTCATCAGTCTCTTCTGGTTGAACCATCTGTTCCCTCGTACAAATACACAAGTGCCTGAAAGAAAATTTACCTATTTGCATTGCCCTGTGGCAACACCAATATACCGGTCAAATAAATACGTGCCTTTAAGCTATCAAATGAAAACATACATACAGCAGACATTCATACATTCAAGGGGTTTGTGTGTGTGTGTGTGTGTGTCTGTACTGCATATTGCATGTTAGCATAATAGCCCACTATCTACTAACATTGCATAAACAGTTGTAATGACTATAATAGTACAAGTAATGAAAAAAGGATTGTGAGATCATTATCGTAGATCTCAATCCACTGTGGTAGACACTTTAAGAGTCAGGGCTGAGCTGGTTAATTGGAGTTAAGAGTTGGAATAAAGTTTAAAATGGTTGCTCTTTACATTTGCTGGCTCTGTAATGTCTGCAGGTAATAGTGCATATTCCAAGAATAAAATGTGAGAGGGCTCCCATGGGATTTTTGTGTGTATGTTTGATAATGGTTCTTTCATAGATTGTATTAAGGGACGGTTGTTCCTTCCCATTAATCACATTCTAATCAGAATGTGTGTGTGCACACCAGATGGGAATTTTGCAAATTTAAATGGCTGCGATTTCAATATCTTATGTTATAGATGTTATAATCATGTCAAATATAAAAGTTACAAACCAACGTTAAACAAGTTAAACTTTTGACTTCTGAGTTCCAATAACCTTTGACTTTACCTTTGGGCCTCTCAGCAGCGCTGCATTCTGAACCTCTAGGATCATATAGAATAGACTAAAGGAAACTGGCTTTGCTTGAATACTATAAAACAGAACAATCTACATGCAAACACAAACCTATAGTAGTATGGTGCACTAGCAATAGTTCTAGTAGTAGATATGTTAATTAATAAATTAAAAACATTTCAGAGCATATGCTGCACACACACACACACACACACACACACACACACACACACACACACACCTCACACACACGCTTCACCGCTGAACTCTCAAACCAGGGCAGCCAGTAGAACTCCAAATCAGCACCAATGGTTCAATGACTGAACCACTGCTTTCAAATTACTGCAATTAGTTAAGCAAATTGGAAAACTATATTATGAGTGGTTTTGTTTCCAGATTTCTTCAGACTGCGCTTTTCTCCATCCATCAAGGATGAGATGAAAATCATCTTGATAATAGTCTTTTTAGTAACACGTATAATTTTGTCACATTCTGTTTAACCTTGGTGACAGATTACAGCTCTTTATTGCGCTGGTCTTGGAAACTTTGCCTAAGCAACATATTCAATCTGCTGTTGATGCTTTCACTTTGACTTTTTTGGTTTGTGGTTTTGGGGTGTTTTCCTTCCAGTATAACCAGTATTATCACCAACTGCATCTGAAACCATCTCGCACAAAAAGAACACTGACCACAATAACATTGTGGTATTAAAGGGGCTGTGCTCAGATCAGATCTGGGGAATTTTCTTTGATAATTCCCATGCTAATCCTCAGTGAGACTACTTTTGGTGGTCAGCATTTTCTATGAGCATCACTAAAAAATAAAAGTAATAAGTCTTAGTGCTGCCTGAAAACCCAACTTCAGGGAATTAGCTACGCTGCTATTTATATATGAAACCAGGGTGAAGATCTGATAGAATATCCATATTTCAGATGATCATCTGGTGACTGATGCTTGAGGGGATGAAAAAGTTGTAGTCACATCAAAATGTCCGTAATGGTCTCCAAAACCTGTAAAGTTGTGTAACTGCACCTGCAGTGATAATGACTGAGTTTTATTTTCTAACTCTCCTTCAATGAACTATTTTGGAGGATTTATTTGCTAAAAATAATTAATTATTCAGGTGTCTTCACCTCTGAGGGGAAGTCTTATAATAAATGTGATGTGCTGTCCGTGGCGTTTTTCATTCAGTATGAACACCATTAAATAGTTTACAGCTTTTAGTGAAAGGAGTCCCAAAATAACAGGCATGCACTCTTTTGCGATATAAATAGCTTCAAAAGAGCTGCTTCGGTGAACTTCTGTTTAAGTAGTTTCCATTTTTATCAATGGTGCACTCTATTGACAAGCAATTTTCTATTCCTTCCAAATATGGCAGAAAAAGAAGTGAATGAAGGCGTTTTAACACTAGAGAGGATTTAAAACCACGAATGTGTGTGTGTGTGTGTGTGTGTGTGTGTGTGTGTGTGTGTGTGTGTGTGTGTGTGTGTGTGTGTGTGTGTGTGTGTGTGTGTGTGTGTGTGTGTGTGTATTAAGTAATAATGCATAAAACTGGAATGACAGGTGTCGGTTAAATTCTGTACAGAAGTAAAGAATCTACTGGTTTCTGTGGATAAGTGGTAAACATGTGTTTTAAACACATGTTTACCACCTTAAATCAATACCTTAAACAAATGAAAGTCTCATGTTAACCAATTTGATATCTTCAGTGTTTAATTCAGTAGTCAGTTATCAAGAGCAGCCATTTCCTGTCTCTCTAGCCCGCTCTTTCCTCACTTTCTCTTAGAAAGTCTGACCTCACACATCACCCACTCATCAAATCATTCAACTCACTGTAGCAGTGAGACTGAGGAGCGATGACACAGAGAACAAGTATGCATTTGTGAAAATAATAATTTGATAATGTCGAATGTTTTAGTTGAACTGGATGCATTTAAAGGACCTGTTTCTCAGTGAAGCTGTGGCCTACGATGAATGGCAGGATACTTCAGTTTCATTTAGCACACAGTCACAAACACAAACATGTAATGTTGTGTCAGACTGTCTCAGCTGACCTAAACCAGGCAATAAGCAAACAGGATGGTACTTCACAATACATTAACTAAATGAGGAAAATAGCTCTTGTTAAGAGTAGTGGCCGACAGGGAAGACGGAAATTATATGGAGAGAAAGAAATGGGTGTGGATGTGTTGATAGATCCGAGGCTGAAGGCAGCAAACAAGGAAGCTGCACTGTCTCATTGTGCCGCTTAGACTGGTAATAGAGGACGACGAAAAGGCGTTTCTATGGGAGTGCTGCTGTGTTCTTCTCTAACAGATACATTCCCTTATCTCCTGCCTGCGGAGAAACAAACACTGGCAGCTCATATGAAGGGGAGTTTCCCTGGATCTATTTGATCTGCATAGAGTAGCAACAGAGCTCTAATTGAATTTGAGAGAGAGAGAAAAGGCCTGGTAGTAGGGCCATGCTGTATGTGTTGATAGCAAAGCAATCTGTACATTCTGTACCATGTACAAGAATAATTCCATTTAATTTAAATAATAAAGGCATCAGTTTCAAGAAATGAGTAACTTAACAGAACAAAGTTTAGTAGTAAAGTAAAATGCGAGCATGAGTACATTTCTTTATGATGTTACTGTCAAAACGTACGTAAAAGATGCTATTTTATTTGATTGTTCATTTGAGCTGAAACAAGAGGATCTATTGTTTTACATTTATGAAGCTCGGATTTGCTATTGATAGTTTAACAGAAGGTCTCTATGGATGACGTCAGTCTGATGATTGTTGTTATCTCTACAACTCGTGGTAAGGCAGCAATAACTTTTGCACTGACATTTATAGTCTCCATATATGTTTACCAGTGACTATGCTGATTGTCTCTTTTTGCACCTAGTGCCACCAGCAGGTTTATAGTTGTGAGTGGAATATTTGCACAATTTTATTGTACTGAAAAAAAAAAAAAAACATTTCTGTGGTGGCTGATCTGGCACTTTCAATAGTAATACACAATCTCAGCTTTTAAGAGAAAATGAGCAACATGACCTCGGAAAAAAGAGATTTAAACATTTACAATTCCATTATAATTGGACAACCTACTTCCAAACGGAAGAACGTGTAACACGATTGAGAGGCCCGCAACTGTTACAAGTACAAGTGGTGGGATTGTAATTGTCCAGTTGTTTCTAGGACCAAAAATGAACATTCAGCTTTAAGTGTTGGAAAAACTACTGTGACATCAGATAAAAGTTTAATGTTACTTCAGGATAATTAGAATCACTTGAGGTTATCACAATTGTAATTTGTCTGATAGCTTGGTTTATGTTTAAATATTTAACAACACTGCCATTAGCTTCAGTCATGTGCCTGTGTTTAGTGTTATCCGGCAATGTTAGCATGGTGCTACAATGAACAAGGAGATCAGTATAGCGTAAATCTAAATACCAACACATTAGAATAGTTATTGTTACCATGTTAACATGCTGGTATATAATTTAGTTTACCGTTCCTCCTTGCCTTACCATGTATATTTGTTAATTCTGCTTCATTTAATGCAAAGAAAATCAGCTTATCTTCACTGTAGAGTTAAAACATAAAGCTTAACAGTCAGATTAAATAGGGACTGAATCGTCTTGTGGAAATAGAGAGTAAAAGAAGAGAAATGTGATTGTATTAGCAGAGGGGCCAGATTGGCTGGGTGAGCACACAGAGGAATCTGTGTGGACAGGCCTGTAATTGAAGGGAAGGAAACAGCCTTATCCTAGATCAGTATCTATCACTCCGGTAGGAAAAGAGAGATCAAAACCCACACAGCCAGAATTAGGAAAGAAGGGAGGTAACAAAGCCCCCGATGGGAAGTAAGTCCATAAGGAGGAGGAAGACGGTGGAGGTGATGCAAATAGTGGACGCGTGCTCGTGGGATGTTGGTTCCTCGGTTCACCAACACAGATGGGATCAAGACAAAAGAGAGAGGATGTGAAAGGAAGCTAAAGACAATGACGGATGGAAGGATAGAGGAGATCAACATGTTGAGATACAACCCCAGAGACACAACCACCAGAGAAGAAGAGAATTATGGGAGTGCAAATTAAATTACACCGGAAAGGACAGTCAGGTCTGGACCTGCAGGATACACTGCACATGGGGCTCCTTGTGTGTGTGTGTGTGTGTGTGTGTGTGTGTGTGTGTGTGTGTGTGTGTGTGTGTGTGTGTGTGTGTGTGTGTGTGTGTGTGTGTGTGTGTGTGTGTGTGTGTGTGTCCGTACGTGCGTGTATTTGTGTTATAAACAAGTGCATACTGACATCAAAACGTGTAAAGAACACAAATAGAAAAGAATAAAGAAAACAGAACAGGAGGGACACATTAGTTGTATTCATTTTTACTAAATACGCATCGAATAATTTTATCATACAACAGCTTTTTTCAGTTTGTTAGTTAATGTTTTATATCTCTTTGCATATAATTATTCTCTGTTTGTCCTGACAAGCCTGTGCTCATGCACACAGTGTGTTGTTTAAAAAAAAGATGACAAACATTCATCATCATTCTTCCATTTCATAATTTAAAAAGCTAAACACAGTATTTTTGAAAATATCACATACTGAAATATTACCTTAATTCATGACAAAATTGTATTTGTTTAATACAGAGCAGGACCCTTGTAACCAGATTGAAGATAGAATTAATGTGTAGGCTGGTTTTCATCCACTGACCATCATCATTTTTTCCCCCTAATAATTTCTTCACGTAAACCATCATCTCTCAGATACTACCCCTATCGGGCAGGTATAAAATGTTTACCTTTCGTCAGCAGTTCTCTTTTAGAATACATCAATCCGCTGTAACAACACGTCTTCTTAAACACCCGTCATACATTATAGTCAACAGTTCACCAACATCAGCTGGTGTTCAGCAGGTACAGGAGGGAAGAGGGCTTTAACAAACAGGTTTTTTCATAAATGATTTAAGTATTTGTTTATTTTCGCTACCTGTTTTTCTACTTTTCTTGTAAATATTTATCTGTAACTATATATGATCCGGATGACTGATTGTTAACTAAGTACTCCAGATGAGAAAGGGTAGGTTTAAAAGCTTATGCTTCACTTTACTCCTTATTGGACATGTGAGATTCATGTCATTATTGTTTTGACTATTATTGTGATTTTGACTACTTTCCACGGTGTTGTTTGTTTTCTTCTCAGTGTCTTTTGTTTGTTTTTTTACTCCCACATGTACAAAATAAAAAGCATTCTAGCATCTCACCTTCCCTCTCCATCCAAGATCCTTGGGAAGCCAGCTGTGTGACAACAACATTCTGCCTAAGGATATCCAGGCAGGTTCACAGCACATCACAATACATATTATTTTCTAATTGCAGATGAAGACAAAGCTCTCACCTGATTATAGTCTCTGTCTGAGCCTTTTTCTTCTTAGTATGTATGTTTGAATAAACAACATAGGGAAAAGTCAGTCAAACTGAGCCCAAAGGCTTATTGACAGAGGAAATGTAGAGTAGGATTTATTTTTATGATGGTTTTTGTATGACTTTGTGATTCATTACTTTTATATTGTTCTCAAGTATGTTAAAAAAAACATTAAGAGTATATAATTAATGAAAACCCACTTACAAATCCATACACAAATTCATAAACTGTATTCTGCTCCATGATTTGTTGGATGGATGGATGGATGGATGGATGGATGGATGGATGGATGGATGGATGGATGGATGGATGGATGGATGGATAGATGGATGGATGGATGGATGGATGGATGGATGGATGGATGGATGGATGGACGGATGAACGGATGGATGGATGGACCTTAGCTAACTGGAGGACTTGAGTGGAATATATAAACAACAATGGTTTACATCTTTTCCCCTAAAGATTAGAAGACTAGTTATGTTTTTTTTTTAATATGAGAAGAATGTCTGTGCTGAACTGGTCTCCTCCTTGTCTGTCACATACTTTGAATTCACTTGTTAATCTTACCTGACATCTTCCATTATTCTTTCCTCATCCATATTATCTCACAAGCTTATCTGCTCACTCAAACATCAACAAGGCAGACTGCTGCAGCATACACAAAGATCGGGCTTTGTTACATTTACATTTAAACCATTTGAACTGAAACCCTGAGCAGTTGTTGAAATTGTGGATCAAGAATTTACTGGAGCAGAGTGGTCTGAGGTGAGAAGAATGAGAAAGATAAGCGTGAAAGGCGCTAATTGTTGTTTCAGGCTGTCTAAAGTCTTTTTTATTGTCCTACAGAGTGATTCTTCAAGGAGCACTGGTTTGTGATGCAGGCCTGAGGTGCTGTGCTTTCACAAAGGTCATATGAACGCTGAAGCAGATTAGCAATTCAGATTGGATTGAAGGGGCTAAAAGGCTACTGTAGCCCTGCCTGAGTCTGATTACATTAGCAAAGAGTAGGAGTGCAAATGCACACAACTGATTAGATGGAAGCAAGAAGGAAGCAACTACACAATGCATACAGTCTCTGACACAGGCATAGCAATAAGGTGTGACTCACACTAAATAAACACATGATACCACTGTGATGAAGGTTTATCCTCAGTATATCCTCCCACTGGTTTTTATTTTTCCTCACACGCACATAGATGGTCAGCACTCACCGCCCAGCACGCTGGCTGTCTGCCTGTGTGCACCATATATCTTGTAGAGATAAGTTTGGGCTGCGGTATCATCGTGAGGTCAGTTCTAAGGAGAGACTTCCTGCTTTGAGAGGGTCACTGTGTAGCAGGTGTTGTACTGCTGTTATGGTGATTCTGCAGGTTCACCTGCTTTAGACTAGTCTGATAAGAACTGCCTTTACAATGTCTGACATCATTGACAATAAGGATAATAAACTCATGGTGCTGCAGTTCACATTTTAGCTGCTGAGCAAAAATAATGCCTCGAAATAGAGAACATCTAGCAAGTTAAACTAAAATTATCCCTGAACACATGTCTCACATCCCCAGAGTCATTAATCAAGTTCCATACCAGCAAATATATGTGTTTGACGCTGAAAGACCTCGACTCTGCATTTCTTGACTTCATCAGGTGGTTTCATGAGCTGAGCTGAATTTCAGTAATAGGGTAGGAAAAATGAAGGACATGTTGTTATGGTGTTTGTTTCAATGAAACACACTATGCAACTAGTCAAATCAGAATACCGGTAATTAAAAATAACAGATAACAGTTTAGACGGCTGAAGGAACGAACGTGCTTCCGGAGAGGCCTCGGACGGGGCCTTCTTTTCAGCACCACGGACAGCAAGCAGAAGCCACGCAGCACATGGAGAGCTGCAAGCCTCTGCAACAGTACACTGCACAACAAATCAAACAGATTGAAGAGCAATCCAACCGATGAATCCCCATCATGTTGCAATTTACAGGTAACTTTTTATGCCTATGGGTAGTACAAAAAAGAAGTGTCTTCTGTCTGTGTGTGTGTGTGTGTGTGTGTGTGTGTGTGTGTGTGTGTGTGTGTGTGTGTGTATGCTTCTGTGTGTATCGGTGATGTAGACTTCGAGCATACAACGCTGTTGACATGCGCAACGTGTACTCCACAGTCTGTTCAGTAATGCTGCCATGTCATTTTGAACAACAAGCAAACTGGGGACGATACAAAGCCTGGATTAGGTGCAGGAATCACTTGTGCTATTAATAACACTGAAATAAGCACCAATCAGAGCCCTCTCTGCCTTCATTTCATAGAGCGGCAGCACAAGCCTGGATCTTACTCCAAATGCCAAACATCACCTCCACAGTCGCAGTTGGTGAAGTAGTTCATATCAGATGGGCTAGAATCAGAGTGGGAAAGAAGGGGAAGGATTAAGAAGAGGGTGATGAAGGTCTACAGGTGCCAGCATCTTACAAAACCAACAAGAGGAGCTGATATGACAGAGGCTTTATCCTCTAGTATGGATTCTAAAAAAAAAAAAAAAAAAATACTATAGACTGACAGATATGCCCAACGGTTGCCATGACGACTGAGAACCCACCCTCTTGAATGCACTTGGCATGCGTGTGTGTGTGTGTGTGTGTGTGTGTGTGTGTGCGCGTGCGCGGCACGGCCTCGTCAGTCTTACCTTGCATTCCTCCATGCATGTCCGAACAGAGTATGCATCCGTCTCGTATTTCTGAACCAGCAATTCAAACTCCCGGTACTTCTTTTCCGCATCCTGGTCCAGATGCTGATAAGCCCGGACGCACTTCCTGCATCCTTGCTGATCCACCCCCGTGGTCGTATTCAGGGTGCAATTCAAAACGCCCGGACTCGTAAACCCGTAAAACAAATCCAAAAGTGAGTAGGAATTACAAAAAGAAAGGTATAAATCGCTCAGATTCACGTACGCCAACTGCGTCCCCTTGTCCCATCCGCCGGAGAGGCCGAGGCACACGGTGTGCGCGTCCGTGAATGTAAAGCAGTCTTTGGACAGGCTGTCGGGGTGACAGGTGTCCATTCGCCATAGAGTAGAATTCCCTAGAAAAATAACATCTTGCTCTCTGGCGAGGTGGTGGTGGGGGTCGGGTGATGTTGGGATATGTGGTCGGTGGAGGGAGTTTAGGTACTCCGCCATGTCCGTAATTGCAGGCTCCTCGTCCGATCGCTTGTCTCGGGTCCGCGTCAGTTTCGCCTCGGCGCAGAACCACAAGTGATCAGAGAGCAGGACGGTGATGAACAGGAGAGATGCCAGCGATAGTCGCCATCTCTGGGCCCGCTCCGACTCGGTAAATGGCTTCTCGTTCTCTCGGGGTGCAAACCAGAATTTTAAACCTTCATCATGCTGCCGACGCATCCAAGCACCCCTGGTCATATTTTAGGAAAGTGCTGCCCTGGCCGACTCCACCGCAGGGGCTGCTTTGCCACAATACTCATTGACTTGAGGGGAGATGGACTCCGGTTGGTTCTCCTCCTCCGTAACGGTGGGGTGCCGTACCTTCGCCGGTCCAGGGCGCCCGCAACAGTCGGTGCTATTCCGATTCAATTAGCGCGTCCGTACAGATTATGCTTCGCGCTGCCGCATCCCGGTTCTCCATGGCTCTCCTGGAGGAAACGGCGTCCTCTTTGACCGCATGACTCCCTCTTCCCTACCGTCCCTCTCCCCGGGCTTGTTTCTCTCGTCGGGGGACGCAGGGAGACCAGCTGTTGCGAGCCTCTCGGTACTGATGCTGCGCGTCTGCCGCGTTCAGTTTGCAGATTTACTTAAAGGAGTGCAACCAGTCCTCTCGATGCAACCGTGCATCTTTCTCTGTCTCGTAGCTGGGCGAAAAGCCTAGAATAATTTCTCCCTTTGGCTATTGTCATCTTGAACCGCGGTTAAGTTGCCGCCATGTTCGCCTTGAAACACTTTTTCGGAGAGCTGAGTCTGTTTGCGTCATCTCCATCGCTGCGATAGCTCCATCGTTGCGCAGTGGCGGAGCAGCTTATTACCAATGGTGCACACTCGCGCGCACACACACACACACACACACACACACACACGCACGAACACACACACACACAAACACACACGAACACACTCTCACATACAGGGAGGGGGAGGGAGCACAAAGGTGGTTAAAGGTGTTTTGAATGAATGACAGTCGACAAATATTTGATAAGGCGCACTAGTCGACATCTTGCTTTTTGGCGCAGGATAGATGCGATCTGCCATTCACAACATCAATGCAGCTGAGACATTAAGACATTAAAAGTCATTGATATGGCCTGTTTCATACACCACTGTAGGCCTAATACAAATCGTCACAGATCAGAGTTTTTTAATCATACCAGAATTGAAATTAATAAAGCAGTTGAACACAAGGTTTGTGTTTTTAGGATTACCAGCAGTGCGCACGTACCTGTTCTCTGTCAGTGGGTATTATCTAATCATTAGTGGTTCGTTTGGACAGCGTGTTTAAAACAAGCACAGCGCTTAGAATCAGAGAGACAAACAGAGAGAGAAGGGGAAGCGGTAGTGGCTTTTGGGGTAGTAGAAGTAAATTACAGCATTTATCCTCGTTCTCAAAGCTACTAATCATTGTCAGCGTGTGTGGCTTGGAGGGATACCAATGAGAGTATTGTTTCGCATTAAAGACTTCATATTGGGATACAACAGGAGATGATTACCTGATTAATTTATGCTGAAGGCCGGTTATTATGCAATTTGTTGTTGCAGGGGGGAAAATGTTCATGGAACTCCAGTCAAACATTTTTTTTTGTGCAGCCAGGACTTCTATACCATAAAAATATATTATGTCATTAATTTTGGATCCTCCGATTGATCAGAGCTGACTGCAAAGCTTCTGAATGTAAACCAACTTCAAAAGCAGCAGAAAGAAATGTGTTTCGTTGTTTGCTAAAGCAAACACAAAGTCACTCATGTGCCAGTTGTATTTGGTTGTTTGTCCAGGAACAAGGCTGGTCGGTGATATAAATTGCTGAATTTCACCAAATATCAGCAAGTACTCACAGACAGAAATCCAGTTCGCTGTTTTGAACCTCCCCGCCCCCCCTTGATCCCTGATCATGACTGATGGGGACTGAAGGTTTACCGTGGAGGACCTAAATTTCAGTGGAAGCATCAACTGGATTTAAAAGCGCAGACGGTGTTTTGACAAACATCTGTTGTGTCAGTGCTAGGGATGCTTGAATGCTCGTCATTTATCACTCATTGTTCTAACATATTATGTCACTGCGGGATGCTGTGATAATGCCTCGCGGTGATAGATGTCCTACTTCAGCTGGGATTGTCTTGTCTGTCTCTAGCTGTACTCCCCCTTTCTCCGCTGGGCTCTTTTGGTCGACACATGGATGCTCTAACCTGACCAGGACCCTCATACCACACCAGCATAAATTTGCATATTTCAAACTGAAAGTCTGAAAGTCTGAGCTGAAAGTCAGCTCCTGAAACATAACATACAGTAATGTCCTCCATTTCTACATGCATGTGTACAATTGCTAATATTATCTGTACTGCTCCAGCAGCTCTTGCAGAAATGCAGGTTTAGCTAAACATCTAAAAGAAATAGGGAACACATAATAGGTATGACATTCAATATCAAAAACCTCTTTAATTCTATTTTTACTTTTTTTTTTTTTTCCCATTACACTCATTGTCATTTATTGTCACAGGCACTTAAAGAGTGCCTTTGTTTCATTCAGATAAAGCTCAACTATTTATAAATACCTTGATAAAAATAACTTCATAAACAAATCAAAAATAACCCTGTGAGGGGTTTGTTGTGTTTGCAGTCCTGTTGAAGTCTTTAAATCACTCATTTTCTAAAAAGAAATTTTGTCCTTTATCGTTTCTACTGAGTCATACAAAAAGCTTTAACCAATGCTGACTTTGTAGGTTCTAAAAAAAAATTCTTTAAAAAGCCCATTATCAGGAGCATTTTTAGTTATAATGTCAAGACCTTTATGCACCTAAATATTCTCTGTTTCATCAATGACAAGGACAATGAGACTGGTGGCTTCCAAACTAGACCTACCAAAAGAGGAAGAGAAGAATGGGGTGAAACGAGAGGTGACATCATCCAACTGTGCCATCTAATGTCAGATACAGAACCTTCACACTTCCTACGCACTGAGTCAGTGTACAAATTACCCTTATTCTTGTCAATCTGTCAAAATACAAAATATCTCCTTCCATATCTTGCTGGATTTAAGATATATAATCTTTATTTTTTTTTCTCTATATCATTTTTTGCTTTTTCTTACAGCTGCTGACTCTTTACCCTTTCTCTCACACTGAGCTGACCCTCCTTCACTCTTATCATACTACCTTAAGCTTTCACTCACCACCACCACGTTTTCCTCTGTATTTCAGTCTCACTCTTCTTGTATGATTTCAACCCTCTGATATCAGAGATGACAGGCATACGGGATCAGCGTCTGTGATTGGTTAGGAAGGACAACCCCAGCTCTGGTTTTCCCTTCTCAGATAAATGCATCATACTGTATAAGATGAATGCATTATCCCAGCAGGGAACCAGTATTCACATGTGAACAGGTGTGAACTCATGCCTGTGTACACGCTAATGTCTTAATGTGTGTGTTTGTGTGTGTGTGTGTGTGCGTGCGTGCATGCGTGCGTGCATGCGTGCGTGCGTGTGTGTGTGTGTGTGTGCGTGCGTGAGTGTGTGCGTGCGTGTATGTGTGTGTGTTACAGTGTTAATGTAATTATTATTTAAAGGTGAAAGTTTATTCATGACGTTAGGCGTGGTAGTTTGACAAAATCACATTAACACCAGGTCGATTTGCACTCAAACACATCTCACAGTCTCATCAGTAAATGAGTTTTCGCAGTTGTCATCACATAAGATGAAAATATAAGATGGAAATTTGGTCTTGTTCCAGTTAGCAATTTAGAATATACACATGATAGCTTCTACAGTATATGTGTGTGTGTGTGTCTTTTGTCAGTTTCAAATGTCTGCAAATTATTCTATATAGTATTAGAATTTAAGTACATTACATGATTTGTGTCACTTTTCAGGCAGCGACTGATTTGTATTTATCCATTTATGGTATGAAATTCTTTGTCTGGGCATTGGGTCGTCGAGCCCCATGCTGACGACTGTCACCTAATCCACACAGCACGCATCCCCTACAGTTTCCTCGGCAGGTGGTGAGCCCACCGGAGGTTGGGCCCACATTGTCCTTTCGGGCTGAGCCCGGCCCTCTCCCACCACTCTGGCCTGGCTCCAGAGTGGGGCCCCGGTTGTGCCATACTGGGTGACGTCACGGTCCTTGATATTGTCCGGTAAATTGATGTAGACCGACCGGTAAATCAAGAGCTTCAAATCACCCAGCCACTCTATGGCTGGGTGTACCTTTAGAGATAGGGTGAGGAGCTCAGTCATCAGGGAGGAGCTTGGAGTAGAGCCACTGCTCCTCCACCTCGAGCGGAGCCGGCTGAGGTGGCTCGGGCATCTGTTCCGGATGCCTCCTGGGGGGGTTTTCCGAGCACGTCATACCGGGAGGAGACCAGGGGGAAGACCTAGGACATACATGAGGGATTATGTCTCTCGGCTGGTCTGGGAACGCCTCGGGATCCCCCTGGAGGAGCTGGAAGAGTGTCTGGGGAGAGGGAAGTATGGGCATCTCTCCTGAGACTGTTGCCCCCGCCCTGGATAAGCGATTGAAGATGGATTGATGGATGGCATGAAATTGAATTGAAGTTTTGCTGACCTTGTTCTTGTCTTAATAACATCTGGGATTAATCACTGCCACAGATCTAAATGAGGAAACTGTCAATCCACTGTATTTACATGCATTCACTCAAAACACTTCACAACACACATACATTCACATGCTACTAGCGATGACTAGCATGCAGCATGCCGTCTGATCATCAGGAGCGATCTATTCTACACTCAAGAGCCTCCGTAGGCAGTCTGGGGTTCGGTATCCTGCCCAAGGACATTTTGTTCTGGAGCCAGTGTCGACCTTCTTCGTTGACGACTGCTCTTCCTTGGAAGCAGCTGCTCATAAGAAACACCCAAGAGTCTGTCAATCATTTTTCACTGACCTCTCAGAAAGAAATGGAGACCAATATCTTCCTGGAAGGGGAAAAAAAATCAATGTAAAGGCTTGTCAGCACTGCACAATATAAAGTACCATTCATTTAGCATAAATGACTTTAAATACAAGAAACTATGCACTGTGGTCCTTGTGTATCTACAAGGTGAGCAGTGAAACAGATGTACTGTTCACAGTGCTCAGTTGGCCACTGGAATCAAGGGGGATTAGGTGGATGATGGAGATACCATCATGCAGTTCAGCTCCCCACCCAGCACCACCTCTGCTTTGCCTGAGGGGTTTATTCTCATGATCGATCGACTCACCCCATTTCCATTCCAGGAATCCCTCAGTAGCTTATCAACATGGCTGACTTTCCCAAGGACATTTTCTTTTCCCGTACCCATGATCGTGGGTTCCTTCCCACTGTGCTATCTGGATCTATGCATTCAACCAGCCTCTAGCTTGAACGGAAAATGTTTTCTGACAGCGTTTACCCGGCCAAGAAAACAAACAGGATCCAAAAACATAGAACAAAACACGTGATTATATGCAGTAGAATTATTTGTTTGATTTGTAACCTCAACATCTGATTTATGTTACTTCTCATCATGCACATACAATTTTAAATATTCAAAATAACAATTTTTTTTTTAGTTGAGAATATCCTTCAGTCACAGGTGTTGACATTCAACAATCGTTACATGTTTTATGAAACGCTGTGAATGCAGGCATAAAATTGTTACATGGGTTTTGTGTGTGAGGGTGTGTTTGCCTTGTCTCTTTCCCTGATGTTACCTCACTGATGGCCTGAATCTGAATCCAGATGCTCTCGCAGCCTCAATGTGATCTCTCACACATCAATAGGACCAGAAGAGAGGTACTTTTATAACTCTGACTGTTCTCTTTCTGACAACTTTCTCTCTAAAAGACCAACCAGGTCAAAGGAGAGCCTCACAGTGCTGCTAATATGGCTGGAGGTTGGTGAATGGTCTAGTCCATTAAACCGCAGAGGGGACTATTTCGTCAGAATTTTTAAAATTCTGTTAAAATTCATCTAATAAAAAATATATAAATGTATCACATTTAAGGCGTCATTTCAAATTGGGCATTGAGGTGAAATAACCTGGCGTATTCATTTTGAATGCCCAAAATAGCAGACGTGGTAATAGAAGAAGCAGCCCTGCTTTTGAAAGCTTTAACTGGACTTCACCTCAACAGTAAGCCATAGTAACCAATCATAAGGTGGCACACAAACCAACAATTCTGTTGTTGTTCAAGTGCATTCACTGAGTTTGTAAAGAATAATTTTGTTTTTTTTATCTTGAACACTCTTTGACTTGACATGTTCAGTGTCAAGGTTTGACAGGCGCAGTCATATGGACCAAAAAAATAGAAAATAAACACTTTCATAAACATTCAGAGGTTCCTTAAAGTGTCTTTTATGTAATTTGGCGCTGCCAGGAGAGCACATCAGCAGGAAAGGGGAAATATTCTACAAATTTGTTGCAGATGGAGAATGCTTCTCTGGAAACGCTGTTTCTCCCTGGTGGGGGGACAAGAAATTGGAGGCTACACAGAGTTCAGTGTCCAAAATGATGATGATATCCAAATTGTGTCACAAAAGCCTACAAAAAATAACTTTACTCCTAATATGGACTGAAAAAGACCCAAGGAAATCAGTGGTATGTTCGCATGTCTGTAGGTTTAGAAGTCAAAGCCCGTCTTCATCAGCACCAGAAGCTGGTCCTTCGTTCTCCAGTTGGAAGCTCCTGAATTCCCAGTATTACCCTTTCTATTCTTTGGTGTAAAAAGTACAGGGTTGATTTCACACCGCAGCAGACAGTACCAATACCAAGCTCACAGGTTTTTATTTTGTCACCAAGCATCCCTGTGTCATGATGAACTTTATTCCCTACCTCTGTCCGTCCTCATCTCTGAATCCTCTGTCCTTACATGCTCCTGTTTGAATTTGGTATATCCTCATGTGACTTATTTTAAAAAAAAAAGCTCCTAATGCTTAACTTAATGGGACAACAGAATGAAGATTTTGAATTAACCATTAAAGCAAAGCAAGGTAAAGGCTCAGTGTCTGAGCAATAGGAAATGAGCTGGCGTTTCTAAACGTGTTTGCCTCTCACTAATCTGCACTGTCAGAGAAAAGTACCTCCTGATGAAAGGGATATGTCTGCCCCTGGATCCAACAGGAAAGTGGGGGATAAATGCAAACTGAAGCCTTTGAAGAGCTGGGAGTGAAGTCAAATCCCGGCTAATATGGAACCTGAGATCCAGACACCTCTCATCCTGTGGGAGCGATGTGGTGATAGGAATAAAGATGCAGCTACTACTTTGGGTGTGCTGGAATGGGGTCGGAAAGAGAACAGGGTCTCCAAGCCTCATCTCTCCTTCCCTGTCATCCTTGCTTCTGCTCATTGTGATCCTTCAAATAACACCAGGAAGTGTGTTAAAACACAGCTCACAGGCCTAATCACACAGATCTATCGGATTGTCTTCTCTCCAGGCTCTGTCCAACTCATTTCATCACTTTGTCATTGTTTCATAAAATCGAATGTCACAGAATGATATAGGTTATATATGCAATCTACATTGATTTATTCCTCCTTAAATATGGGTCAGTGTACGGTGAGGTTCATGGCTGGTGAGGAACTGACATAGGGGTCAGTTTGAAGCAAATCTTGAAGCTCAGTGATTGGTCTCCTTTGTCCAATTAGATCCTATTCCAATTGATAGTCTAGTTTGAGAAATTTTTTAGGTTAGATATAATATCTTTCATGTTTGGCTTTCATTTAGAACAAAATCTTTACAATGAATGGACTGTAACTGTGCACTGTTTACCCCACCTTGCGCTTTTCTCTGTGTTTTTAAGCGATCAGCAAAACGAAATACAGTATGTAACACACCTCAGCCTGAATGGAAAATTAGAGTGTATATTATTAAAAGTGTCTCTGAACCTTATGTTGTAGACGTGAAGAGAGACAGAAACAAGCACATGCTAATTCCAAGCCTCAGCCCAGTTGGTGAGGGCTTGTTCAGTCCAGGGTGAGGTAAGGCTGCTCGCTATCTCACTTCAATATGCAAATTAAGCAATTTTGAACTCACGAACATTATTGGATTCAAAAAGAAGATCAATATAAATGACCAGAGAACTAAATTAAAAATAATTTTATTCAATCATCATTTGTTTATTTATTTTTTACTCTTCATGAAGCTGTAGTTTAGGGGGAGAAAAAGTATGATACACATCTCCACCAGCTCGGGCTATGAAGAGATTCTCCCAGCTAATGCTAGCATTGTCCATGTGACCAAGTTAGCATAGTGGCGTCTGTCTTGGGTCGCAACCCTGTTTTCATACAGCAGTTAGTCTCTTAACACTCTCTGTGTGTTTTTCTTGTTTGCAGATAAAGCCGAGGCTCCGTCACACTCTCGATGCAAAGTGGGGTGTTCTGTGTTTGACATGGAGCCTGTGTGGCACTGTGCTGTACTCCTTACTCTGCATCATCCATCTCATCACACAGACCGACTGACCTCAGATGACTTTGCAGACACTCTCTGCAGTCTACCAGTCACGTGCAGATCTCTCCCTCTTTCCCTGTGGTAGCTTGTTCTACTTCTGATAAAAGCACATGTCTGTGCTCCTCCTCGAAATCTAAAATCTGTGTTTAAGTGAGACAATCAAAGAAGGAGTGAAATCCATTAGCGGATGTTCACAAGTTGTGTTTTTTAGATGACACAGTGTATATTCAGTTAACCTGTGAACATGTTGAATGTAAAGATCGTGTCTCACTTAATTGCGTTATCCGCTTATTTGCAGCTCAGACACTTGCTCCCTAAAAGCCTCTTTGATGTGAGGGGAGGTTTGCCTCGTCTCCGGCAGCAAGATACAGCACACACTCATGACCTCCTTCCTTCAACAACCATTCTCTTTTGTCTTCTTTTCTTTCTCCATCAGTCATGCCCATTTCTTTGAGACTCTGAGTATCTGCCATCCAAAAAAGTTCAGAGAAAGGTCAAGAGTGATCCATTTTTTGCACTGAGTCTGCCTCCTGTGTACCAACATAAAACCAGAGTTAGAGACATCAGCCAGTGTTTCATCTCATTATATCAGCGATTTCATCAGCTGAGATTATAAGACAGCAGCAATGTGATCCGATCTGGCTTCGTTTTTTTTAGACACCTTTCTTCGAGCATCTAACCCATTGCTGCAAACATTAGGCAGACCCTCACAGCAATGAACCATGGAAAAACATCAATCCTTTTTGCTGTGGTCCTCTGGGCTTGCTGAAGCTGTGATGCATTGCACCACAGTGATGCTCAATTTACAGGGAGGAGACTAGGGGAGAATAAATGATATGCTGAAATTATGGCTATAGTTAAATCAGTCAGCCCCGGGAGATCAGTATCATCTGATTCCGTAAGCTCCTGTCATGCAGCAGGGCTAACTTATAGGGTCAGAGTGAGGTCACGGCTAGAGCTGCAATCATACACTGTGATGAAGCCAGGGTCCAGAGAGCCAAGGCCCGGGGAGCATAAATCACTCGCATGAACGGCCATGATGCACTGGTGTTTGGTCGACTAACATGCATGTGTGCACTCTCTCTGACACACACAGAGCTATAAATCATTTATCCATGTATCATACAGTGTCATCAGGCCACATACATTCACATGCAAACACCTTGCTCTCTGCTAATTCACGTTGACTTTTAAAGATATCCTCCCTTGTGGACTTCTGACTGTGTAAAGTCTCTCTTCATTAAGTTCTTTCTGTATAAGCCTGAGGAGTGAAGGAAGCGTGTCTCCCTGTCTGTGTTTAGAATGACTCTTGGTTTTTACACAACAATTAAGAACCAAGGGTGGATAAAGATGGGAGGACGAGGAGAGGAAGCAGTGATATATCATGTAGGCTCACAGGTTGATGATCCTCTTTAAATCATGAGGTTCTTTGAGCGATGGCTCTCACATTGACTTGCCACGGGGTCAAAGGACTAAAAAGGGAAAGATTCTTAGAGCTTTGTATGCATTAACCTGTACGGTAGCTCTTCGTCTTAACTATTCCTGGTCCCTCATCCTCATTTTGGTCCCTTTTCTTTACACCATGGTTTCGACCTGGAGTACTGAGTGTGCATGAATAAAAAAAGTATATCATATTGTATAAAGTCTCATACCACTTTGGTCTTTTTTATACCAAAAAAATCTGCTGTGCAGCTGCCTGATGTTCAGGATGAATGGCAGCACGGGTCAGTCAGTTCAGTATTCATAACAAGATCCTAATTGGACAGATAGTTTTATATCTGTCGTATCTTAGAAGCTGTGTGTTGGTGTTAAGGGACTTATTAGCCCTCAACTGGGCTATTAGTCTTTATTTGCACCACACTGCTGCAGGCTCTGTTTAAAACATGACTCACTGACACTTTCTGATGAATAAGAATCTTCCTCTTCCACTAAAGCCTTATGTCACAACAAAGTGTAAAAATAGTCCATGACAGTGTGTGTGTATGTGTATGTGTGTGTGCATAATTTATAATCAGTCATAATCCAATTGTAATCTTCATATTAAAGACAAACATGACTGTTTATAATTATCTATTATCTACTACAGTATTACATGATTTTTGGTCTTTCCTAAAACTACACAAGCTAACACTGTTAGGTTAAAGTTCAAAAATGGACCCAAACGCGAAAAGCAGAAATTTCAATGCAAATATTTCCTTTTAATACTAATAATATAAATAGTAAGTCCAGTAAGGCCAAAATAAACCAAATACAAATAATCAAAGAGAGTCAAAGGAGTGAACTGGCAAGGAAGCATGAGAAGAATTATAAGTGAGAAAAAAGGAAATAATCAAGGAATGCAGACAACCTGACAATGATAGCAGGAAAACACACAAAGTGTGTACAAAGGAACCGGACAATGACACTTGTGCTGCATGGAGTAGGAGGAAATCAGAAGATCACACTGTTCAAGGAGAAAACACAATGATGAACCTACGCGAGAGATGAGACCTGCAAAGACAGAGGGAGTGGGAACAAACCAGAGCATAAAACAGAAGACAAACTCTGAGATGGGAAACAAAAGGTCGAAATAGATCACAAAATAAGAAAACAGGAAATGTAACAATACAAAAATACTACATGGAGAACCCAATTTTCATAATAAAATAGGGAACAGAAAATACAGAACCTTTAAAACTCAAAACATACAAAACACCTAAATTAAACGAGATGTGAAAGATGGCTTTCCTGTCCAAATAGAATAAAACAGGCACTTTTCTTCCAAACCTCCACCCTGTATGTTTCTGGTGAATAGAATCTACTTTTCCCTTGGTATCCGCTCAGTCTAGAGTGACCTCCCAAAACAAATCAAAGAATTACTTATTCTGTGTTGGACTGACCTTCACAAAGTAAGTGATCCTTCTCTCTGAACTGAGTTGATCTGCTCTTAAAAGAAAGACAAAAAAACAAAACAAAACCGCGAGTCGCCCATCATGAACTTTAAAGCACTCACATTCCAACAGTTTACCCCACCTTTAGACATGTCTCGACTTCACTCGGGCAACGTGGCTGAATTCTTCAAGGATATTGGGTACTAGTTCTCTGCAGAGGCTGAAGTCTCCACCGGCTAAATTGAACACATTGTAATTACAGCGTGCCCTTGATATTTCATGGCTCTACCACTTTGAAAAAGGAACTAACCTTCACAGAGACATGTTTTGACTAATCTCAATGTGATGAGCTCTGGGCACCAAGTAGATGTTAATAAATGACTGCAACCACAAAAATGATGGCGATCATCATGATAATAAGGGTGAGCGTTATGATCACGCTGGTCGTGGATGTGAAGTTTTTATTGCCTCAGAAGAATAGTTTACATTATGTGACATATGACTCTACAATCAGGTTAAGAGTTGGATCAGAAGATCAATACCAATCATACCTGCAGCTGGAAAAGCATATGGTTAGCCTAGCATTGCCACTAGAATTAAGAGCTATCTTACCTCTATTCCAATGCAATAATCCACATATGCAGATATGAACCCATTGTGGGTTGTTTGTTTGTAGCTTTACTGTGTTACTATTTCTAACTAATCAGTGGTCAGTTCAATATTTTAATTTTTATTCATCCTTTCTTTATCTAGGAATGCACAAGTGAGATACGTACAAGATCTCTTTCTCCAGTGAGTCCTGGATCAGAAAGGATGTTATTAAATAATTTCTCACCATGAGGTTAAAAAACTAACTTCACTTTTGATTGCAGTTCGTTTTGTAGTTTGCTGTTGGTAACGAATGAAGAAGTGATGCTCATCATGTTAATCAATGAGCTGACTTTTCATTCTAAGCAAAGTTCATAAATATCAAACTTGTCCTTTAATTTCTATGACGTAGCAGCAGGTTTAAAGGAACAAGTCTGTTTGATGTAGCAGATTCAGTAAATGATGCACTGGTGTGTGAGGAGCTAATTGCAGTCTTCTTTGTGTTTTGATCCTTATTTTAATAAAATGTACTTCATGATGTTTCTGCTGATATAATTTGAGGATCTTAGAGTAAATTGGTGACCAGACATCATTTTTAGAAAGACGATCAGTTGCCTGTAACCACTTCTCCTTTGCTGGGTTTTGTTAGAGCCTGTCCCAGATTACATTGGACGCCCGTGAAGGCGTACAGAGGAAATCAACCATCCATGCTCATTTACACCTACAGTCAAATTTACGCTATATTTAAATGGTGAACATGAGCTGTTAAACTGAGAGGTATAAACAGAAGGAGCCGACTAGTCTTGCAAAATCGAAATCATTTTACAAAACCCAGGACCTCATTTAAATCCAATGCGACATGAAAACGTACCTAGTCAACATGTAATTACTCCTTTGGCTCACTTTTTTTTTTTTTTACAATTTAATCTTAGAATCTTCAATGAAAAATTTCAAACGGGAGGACACACACTTAGACCCACGTAGGCACAAACCTATATATGCAGTTTAATTAAAGTGATAGATATCATTATAGGTGTGACAGCAGGTCTATTTGCAGAAGAAATGAAGGAAATGTAGCCTTTATTAAAAATGTGTCTCTTCCCCACAGGAAGCCGTCTAATTGCTGCCAGGGAAATGCAACAGTTTCCACCCGGTTCATTCCCGGCAGGCGTCATGTACTGGGCACCCTTTGGTGTCTGGATAATGCCACATAGGCCTGCCTATTTCACTTATCTAATTAGGCCATCACTGTACAATATGCAATCTCATTAAACCCTGATGATTGACACTAGAATGGAGCCGTTAGAGTCGCAGCAGCTCCGGCTTTTATTATGTTGCAATTACGGATGTTTCACTGGACTGATAGGTAACTTCTGCCTGTATTTGCCTCCTCCTCTGTGATGTGTTTTAAAATAAAAAGTTACCATTAGAAACTGCCCCTCTCTGACTCAAAAGCAAAGCCCTGTCTCCAAGGTGACAACGCATTTACATTGTAGCCATGGATGCCACATCTATCACGCTTTCAGTGACATGCAAATGAGAGATGCATCAGTCATGATGATGTCAAATGAGCTCAGCCATGTCTCTCATCAGCCTGGTGATGATAAGAGCTTTTACACAGGAAGGGATTAAGTCACAATGACCAGTCATAAAAGATGCTGACTGACAGAAAAATCAACAGTATATCAATAGCTTGACCACTGGGCACATGGCATGAGGGGAATGATAAACGTGTCCCTCGGTCTGATGATATGATATTCTCAGTCGGGTCACCACAGTCACGCCGCGTCCTGTTGCCACTCCAACTTTGTATTATTCAGCTCAAGCCCTCCAGCTGTTTAGAGAGCCATATATCAAGTAATTGAGTGTGGGAATACGAGAGTGGAGTCACAGAGTGTGCTAGTATATGTGTGTGTGTGTGTGTGTGTGTGTGTGTGTGTGTGTGTGTGTGTGTGTGTGTGTGTGTGTGTGTGTGTGTGTGTGTGTGTGTGTAGTGGATGTTTTGACTGACATGTCAAAGGTAATTGGGTCGTTGGTAGGAGAAAGTGAGAAAGTGAACTTGCCAGCCGTCAGCTATTTTAAGTTTCGATCCATCAGAATTCAGGGCTCACTGTACCCTGTGTTTGTGTGTGTGTGTGTGTGTGTGTGTGTGTGTGTGTGTGTGTGTGTGTGTGTGCGTGCGTGCGCATGCGCGTGCGTGCGTGCGTGTCTGTGTGTGTGTGTGTGTGTGTGTGTGTGTGTGTGTGTGTGTGTGTGTGTGTGTGTGTGTGTGTGTGTCACTTGTTGTAAACCAGGGGCACTTTCTTCTAGGCAGGGTGCAAAGGTCACAGCACTTTGATTCTTCATTATTAGTTTCTTTTTCTTTTTGGAAAAAGTAATAATGGAGTTTAATTGTTGACATTTTATTAAGGTCAATCTGTTTAAGTTAAAAAAGGGGGACTGTGTTGTTTTCTGTTGCCACTTTCAGGAATTTCATCCTCCAGTTGTAAGGTTCTTTTTTTGCAGTGTCAGCAGCTCTGACTCAATCAGTGACACACATGTGTTGACATGTGATTATATTTGAGGTTTTCATGGGCTTCTGGTAACCTTTGATATCTTTCTGATATTTGACAACACAGAATCAAACACACTTCAAGGACAGACCCTGAACAACCCACAGCTGGGGAGTCTGCAATTATCTGTCTGTTTCCTCCAAGGTCGACCTGAGTGTGTGCAAGATGTCAGATAGAGCAGTATCAATACACAACCAAGGAATGTGTAATTACAGGCCTTTCATGGTGTTTCATGCTTTTATTTTATTAATTAGTTTCAAATATCAGAGTTTAAATGTCTCTGCTAGTTTGTGTATATTAAAACCAAACAGGTAGTTCTGATATGTACATATATAATACATTTAAAAAATGAATTTTATATATATATATATTTATTTTTTTAATTTTTAATTTTATATACTGTTTTGATCCCCGAAGGGAAATTAAGAATGCACACTCTAGCTACTGATTCAAACGCATGCATATATATATTAGTGTGTACAGGCCCCTGTAGCACACACACACATACACAAGGGGGCCTGTAGGCATGCAGGGGAGGTAGAGTGGCAGGCAGCTCCATCTTGGTGTGCCTTAAATGAGCAATTTGTAAAGGGGACGGCACCTTGCTCAAGGGCGCCTCGGCAGTGCTCCAGAGGTGAGCTGACACCTCCCACTGTCAGCTCACCTCCGGGTATTTTTTTTGGGCGGGAGCGGGAATCGAACCGCCGATCTTGAAATCATAGGACGACCCGCTCTACCGCCTGCTTTACCACTGAGCCACTGCCGCCCCTATATATATATATAAAATTTTGTATATATATATAATTTTGTATATATATATATATTTTTTTTTGAATACTTTTTGAATACTTTTTTTAATTATCTGCCTCATATTCTTTCTAAGTCGTAGCTATTTGCTCATATCTGCATTCACCAGTTTCAGGACTTTTCTGTTTGAGTTCCTTCTCTGCTCTCTCGGTCATGTGAACATGTAATACAGGTGAGCGGACCTGTGACTCCATCCACATCACACCACAGAGGGGAGTTACAGAAAACGGATGAACAGATTGTTTTCTAAGAGCAGCACCTGGTGGGCGAAACCCAAATAGCACTCATAATGAGATCAGTGTCATATTTGTGATTTTTTTTTTGTTGTCTCTTATTTATTACCTCGTGTCTTTTATGATTTTTTTGTTGTTCATTGTTTCCTGTCTGATATGTGAAAGCCTGTTTCCCCTGGTTGTCCTTTTACATTTTGTGTTTTCCCATGAATGTGATTGTCTGTGTTTAGTTCCCACCTGTGGATCATTATCCCATGATCCCTGGTTTGTGTGTTTCCTCTTCCTTGTTGCTTAAATGTGTTGCTTACATACAGTGTGGTGATTGGATCAGCAGCCCCTACAGTCTCTGGCCTTTCTGTGTTTGTGTGAATGGGTGAACACTGGTTTGTGTTGTCGAGCGCTATGTGTAGGCAGTGAGTCTAAAGAGACACTCGAAAGGTGTACTGTACTTCATTTCAGCATCACCATTCATGCTTTCCAGGGTTTTTTTATGCGCTCCCAGTGTCTTTTTATTGTTTTCTGTAAGTTTATGACAAGTGCTTTTTCTATTTCTGATTTGTTTTGTTTTAGGGTTTTTCCATCTCACATGACAGATTTTGATTATTTGCCTGTGTACCAAACCTATTCTACATTTAGCTTCATCCCATACATGCATTCTTACTCAGGCCTGAATCTACATCTAACTTTATTAACATCCCGCTGCTCCAGTTCTACTATTTCATTTTCAACAGCAGTACCATGTTGTGTATTTACAGCATTAAAAGTACCATGTCATTTACAGCAGATATTGGCAGTGGTTGCTGCTCTCTTGATCACAATATTTCTTCTATGTTGTACTACTTAAAGCTAATTGAGTTTTGATCATGTTTTGACTCCAGACGATCACAGCAAAGAACTAATTAAACACAAAAAGTCATCTATCATTTTGGACTAGGAGCTGATTTTGCATCATTAATATACTGTTAAATACAAAATTATTCAGCTATCATTAATTGGCAAAATGCTGTTGATGAACCTTGATAACTGATGTGAATTTTCAGTTTTTTGTTTTTGTTTGTTTTTCATTTGTCCTATTTTTTTGCTTTCAATACAAAATGCTGCTTTCACTTAGTTATTACAAAAAGATAATAAATATTGTATTTGCCAATCAAACTAATAAATGTATCAATGTTGGTTGAATAATGTTGCTTCCAATTGTACATATGACCAGTAGATCGTTTGAGGTCTGCCTGTAATAACGATACAGTACTGTAATACCGTCCATTAATGCGGAACTATTTCCTGTATTGAAATCAACACGGAACTTTTGTTGGTTACACCATTCGCAATGCTAAGTAGCTAGCCTTACCGGTGCCTGCATACAGTTGCTCCACAGTTTTTATTATTCATAACAAATTCAGCGGGTGTTAACTCCACCTGGACTGAAAGACAAAGGACAAAATCTATGCTGCCCATCTGTTAGACCAACATTTTGTGCAGCTGAGGTGCTGAAGATGAGAGAAGGGTGAGTTTGCGGCTTCATTCCCGACGTCTGACGACAGAGATAGCGAATTTAAAACGGTGTTCCAGTCCTGACAGCACAACAACAGGTCGATGGCTGCCACGTATGTACGGAGCTAACCTGCTGGCGTTGTCTTTAAAGTCTTTTGTTATCGGTAACACCTACAATTTGTGGAGCACTGTCGTGTTTGACGCCATGTTCTGACAGTATAGAAAGATGGTGTTCGCACATAACTAAGGATTGATCAGAAAACGTTAGCAGGCTAATGCTAACTGTCAAAACACTAGCATTATGAAGTCGTGGGAGCGTTTTGCCGGGCTAACAGATGTTGTCATCGTTCCTCCCTCATGGGTGGGGTCCAGACACCTAACAGTCAACTAAGTTCAATATTTGACAGCTGATCATCAGTTTGAGTTAATCTTCATTTGACATCGGTTGCCTCCATCAGTAGTGGTAATTCCACTGGTGCTACTGCATACATGTGAGCCCCATGTTTGTCTCGGTCCACGCTGCATCAGGTGAAATCAGGGTTTTAACATAAACATCTGGTGATCACCTGCCTTTGAACTGAAGCCACTTCATTCAGTAGGTATAAGCTGGTAAGGATTCAGTGGGGTTATCCGGACCTGCAGTGGCCACCACCAGCTCCTTTCACCAAAGTGTGTGAAAATTTAGTACAGATTTTATTTTATTTACACTTTTTTTTTGTTCATCAGGAAGGTTCCAGATATACTGGGTCTCTTCTTGTGGGGGAATTCTGGTCAAACTGGCAGCATTGCTAAGAGATGTTAATGATGAAAGAAGAGAACCAAACAGGCTATGACAAATATTACACTGTCTGACAGCTCGGAGTTATACTGTACTGTATGACACATGTTTCCATCAGACCAGTATATTTGTATAAGATATTTGAACATATTCAGAGAAGGGAGTTCATCTGAGGAGATTATATGCTGCTGCGAATTCCAAACCCAGTGAGTACAGAAGGAAACGTTTTCCCAAACACAGTGTGCAGCCTGGAGGTTTGTTAAAGAAGCTGACGGGCGGATGTGGTTCCATAGTTGTAGGATACTAAAATTTAACTATACCTTGCTCATAAAGGGCAACAGAGGTTCTTCTACTCTGGCGTAGAGCGGGCTAGCCTAAAGACCCATACAAGGTGCAATATGCATGCATCAGCCATTTGTGCACCACAAGCCAGTTTCTCTAGTACTGTGTGTTTGAGTTATGCATGCAAATCAGATTATCAAAAGGTAATTCAATATAAATAAGCTTTGCACAATTTTTTTTTGTCTGTGGTGACTCAGGGACTACTGAACTTTAGCTTTTAAAAGTAATCAATAAGTTTTAAATGTGATATAAATTAAGTTAAAGTTATACTACTCTTCATATTTTTCTGTGTTTACAGCTGATCCTTTTTGTGGATAAGTACTAATTGCTCTATAAGTACTTAAACAACCTGCTGTAGTATCACAGCTTGTGACTGAGCTAAAACGCGGCTAACTAGTTGAACATTGTAGATAATATTTAATAAGATTAACATACTTTGCTTTTTGTTTCCTGTTCTCGCAGTGTGTGTGTCGTGTGACTCAGCTCTTGTGCAGACATGGAGAAGCCCTGGCGGCTGTGGGGGGCAATGGAACGCTGTGCGCTGACTCTGGTCTCCTGGTCCTGGGGTGCCTGCCGAGTTTCTCTTTTAGCCCTCATCCTCACCTTTCATCTATACGGAGGATTCTTTCTTCTCGCTCTCATCCTTGCCTCTGTGGCAGGCATACTCTACAAATTTCAAGATGTGCTCCTCTACTTCCCTGACCAGCCTTCTTCCTCTCGCCTGTACGTTCCCATGCCAACAGGGATCCCACATGAGAATGTGTACATTCGCACAAAGGATGGTGTGAAGCTTAACCTCATCCTGCTTCGCTACACAGGAGGGGACATGCCTACCAGCGTGGCCCCCGGAAATCAAAGTAACCCTGCTTCTTCTGCCCCTCCTACCATCCTATATTTTCATGGTAATGCAGGTAATATTGGACACAGAGTGCCAAACGCCCTCCTGATGCTGGTCAATCTGAAAGCCAACGTGGTGCTGGTGGACTACCGTGGCTATGGAAAGAGTGAGGGTGAGCCCAGTGAGGATGGGCTGTACCTGGATGCCGAGGCCACCCTGGACTACGTCATGACACGTCCTGACCTGGATAAGACAAAGGTTGTACTATTTGGTCGCTCACTCGGGGGGGCTGTGGCTGTGCGCTTGGCATCAGTGAACCCGCACCGTGTAGCAGCCATTATTGTTGAAAACACCTTCCTCAGCATCCCCCACATGGCAGCGACTCTCTTCTCCTTCATGCCAATGCGTCTGCTGCCCCTGTGGTGCTACAGGAATCAGTTCCTCTCCTATCGGCAGGTGGCGCTGTGCCGCATGCCCTCACTATTCGTGTCCGGTCTTTCGGACCAGCTCATCCCACCAGTCATGATGAAACAACTGTACGAGTTGTCTCCTGCCCGGACTAAACGGCTGGCTATCTTTCCAGAGGGAACGCACAACGACACGTGGCAGTGTCAGGGTTACTTCGCCGCTTTGGAGCAGTTCATGAAGGACCTGCTGAAGAACCACGCCCACGAGGAGAGCGCTCAGCCTTCAGCTAGCGTCACCATTATCTGAAAAAGAGTATGCTGGGATTGGATGCAATTTGTAGGCTGAACAAATTGGGAAAAAACACCACAGAAATTGATTGGGTTGAATTATTTGATTTTTGAAAATAAATGTATCGTTATGATATTTTGTCTGGGGTTTTACCCCAGTGTTTTCCCTTTTCTGTAAATCTGACATAGATTATTTCACTTTTGCAGTGTTTGAAGAGAGGATAAGGATGCCCTTGTGTTTTCTTTTTTTTATGTCTTATGTTGCAGCGATGAATAAATGTGATTCTGATCTTTTATACGAATGAAGCCAGGGCTTTCATGCTCACATGAAAATCAAAATCACAAAGAATGAATTCTCATCAATGAATTGAAGGTTTGTCTATTGTAACGACCATATGAGAATCAACGTTGTTGCAGTGGAAACTTTAAAATCAGACATGTGATTTACAAAGTCAGATCTTGACAGCATGTAGGCCTAAACTGTACATATATATTTTAGTTTTTGTTAATAAATGCATGTTTTTGTTCAGATTTACACAGATTTGTTTCTCTCCCCTCTTGAGTAACATTTAGAGCTCTTGCAGCAGCTTTCCTTGACATGACTTCATACTGATCAATATTCCATTAAGAACATCTGACACAGTATCACTGTAAATTGTGGTGCTGAATTCTCACATCCAGCCAGAAAACGTGTTTGCTGAGACGAAACAGGACGTTCACATTTCTGTTTTGTTCTGACTAAGGATACATTATCAAGAAATCATTTTCAAACTGCTCCTGTTTCAGTTTGATTGGGAGATGCACACGATAATCCTCAATTTTAAATGGGCTGTGTGCTTGTTATCAAAGGGTGGCTTCAGATTTCATCTTGGTGCAACACCACAATAATGTGAAAGAATAATGTCCATTGTTATCTAGGAGGTTAAATTAAATTAAAGTCCCTGCAATAAAAAAATAAGTCATCAAGTGTTGAGCTGAAGCCAACAGATTTGTGAGAAAAACAAATAGATATTTCCCAGCACTGAGTATCACGTTCCTTTTTGTTACTCATCCTGCAACAAGAAAGGTCCGGCCCATTCCTGGAGACATTTGGTGTGAAAATGACTCTGAATGTTATCCATTGTACGTTCCAGTAAGCTAAAGACTGGATTCTCTTAATACAGTGTTTGCACTAGGTAAATATCTCAGTGACAGTACAGACAAGAAGAATGGTTTCATTAATGACCCAGTTTACATCTATATGGACGTGTGTCGTATGAAGATAGTCTCAAAAAAATACCTTATAATAACCAAAAATAAGTAATCTAATGTGATATTTTGAGCTATCACCACCCACCACATAATTGATTATTTTACCATCCTACTTTTTTTTGTCCAGCCCTTTGCTTGCCTCGTAAAATGCCTTTAGTCAGCTGGGGGGGCTTTTCAGGATCTAATCAACCTTTCCTGCAAGTCTTCCAGACGCAGATGACACTCTTATCTGCTCTTGCTTTCCAAATTCAGCCTGCTGCACTGCAGTGGTGTCAAAGCCATTAGAGTACACACGTCCTCAGCCATACTAAAACTGTCTGAAACAGTGGTCGGCAAAATTTAACAAACATCTGAAGACAAAATTTGTTCATGTTAATGTTAGAATTAAAAAGTATATATATCTAAAGGCTACTATGAATGTAAAGATTTGCTTTATAAGAAATGTATGGATATTTTTTCTCCCTGTGTTTGTTTTTTTTTCTGTCACTTTTCCAGACACATCGCAATGATATCAGTTCCATCATCTTCACTTGATGGAAGTGGTTTAATTAATTGTATTCTATGTTAGTAGAACCCTTTGAGTCCATACTCTCATTTAGCTCAATTCACTTCATTGAGCACCTGTCGGTTCTTAGTTGTTGTTTTTTTTTAACCTTTTATTACACTGTGTCATCTCTTCATTCAAGAACAGATCCAGGAACTCACAATTCGCTTGATTTGCTGCTTCGGTGGCTGATCTTAAGTAAGATGAACCACTAGAATGTCGGCTTTTTATTCTGTCACCGTCCAACTTCGCTGCTGAAGAAGGCAGGCGGAATCTAACGGAATGTTCATTTTTCTTTTCTATAAAGAAATTGATTTACCAGGTATTGTTCAAATGCACTGTATAATGTTTTATATGTTCACATGATTGCGCATAGAATGGGCTGAATGATGTGAAAGTGTCGGCATGATTGAAATTGGCTTTTTTTTTGCATTCTGGCATGTGATTACAATGAGTCAAGTTTCTGGAATGAACCTGCACAGTGTTGACATTAATTGTGTACATCTACCACTGCTTGAAGAGTAATCTGGATATCTGAACACTCAGACAGTTGAATGATTCGTATCTGTCTTTAGTATGATCAGTTTCAGGCATTTTCCATTTCTAATGTTTCTTTTCTAACAGTGGACTTCTTTTGTAAGGACACATTTTCACTTCCTATTTTCTGTACTGTAACATGCAATAAATTGATACATTAATCTTTCTCATCCTGTCCTGTTTTAGTTATCAACTTTTTTAATTCTACACTTCCAAATATGTGTGTAAATATGGTATATGTATGCATTGCCTCAGTTCCCTCTTTATTTTATAATATATTAATTGTTGTCAGAGTTAATGTCCTTACTGACACCTCTCCTCTTTTCACACCACAATGCTCTGACACTTCTTCCTGTTTCTGCTCTGAAAAAAAAAACCATGCAGGTTATTTATTAGAATGTGAATATTTTATAGTTTTCAAGGAACCCAGACAGGAAGCTGTAACTGTTATTAGCTGAGCGGAACAATAAAGAGGAAGCAAGACTGTCCTTTTTTTCTACTTTATGCACTGCGTCATCCCTCAGAGTATGCTGGAACTTTTTAAAGTACGAAAGAGAAAGTTAAGGAAGTCAGTGGAGACTGTCGAGAGGAACGATGGTAAAACTGGGGTCTCCAGGGAATATACGGATGAGAAAAACTGATATCCATCAGTCTGAACATACATCTAGAGCATAGATCAGGTGGGGGACCCATCATGCTGCCAGTTTGAGCTCTTTGGAGCTTGCGTGGGACCCATGATGGTAGTTTTGGAAAGCGTGGAGCATGGGGCTGGACAAGGAGCTGGTGAAGGGAGGTTGTCCTGGCCTGTTTTCCTGCTGACCTTAGCTGCTGTCACCTCCTCCTCTCTTTCAGCGTTGTCCCTGTACCAACTGGTAGCTCTCAGAGCTGAGGTAAACACACTTAAATCAGAAGTCTGTCGCCGGAGAGAAGAAGGACAAGCAGTCAAGCATGGAGACCAGGTACTGAACAAAACATACCAGAATTTGACCAGCAGGTGTGTATTCATCAAGGAGTTTAATGTGTGTGTTCAGACTGAGAATATCTGCAGCAGGAGGAGCAGCCAAGAACCGCTGCATCAGCCCACGTTTCGACAAGTTCTCCCCCTGACAAGGAGGAGAAGACAAGTCTCATCAGATGCATCAGGTAAGACGTGACAGGCTTACCGCTAATGCACGAGATGCAGCTATTAGTTCTTAGTGTCTGCTTGCAGTCCAACTCTCAGTTGACAAATCAATCCAGTTGTAGAAAGACTGGGTCATGTCCATTAAGTCTATGATAGGTTATGCTGTTAGATGTTTCATACCATCTCAAGTCAGGGTTTCTAAATAGAGCTTAAAATCACAAAACTGATTCACAAAATGAAAACTATGATGCTTTTCATTGAGGCTACCATCTATTAGTCATCGCTGGTGAATGTTGCTGCCACCAGCTCAAAGTAGACAGCGTGTTTACACCATTTCAGCCAAATTTCTGAGGTAACAGAAACAAAACGAAAGACAGCCCTCCAAATTTTTATTTCCTGATTGTATGAGAATGTGACCAATTTAAACATGTCTAAATTTCTCTCGTGTTGTCACAGTTTCTCAACCGTGTCTGCAGATGCTGGCAAACAGTAGCAGGAAACCCTTCAGGAAAGGTACACTATGTCTGGCTCGGGTTATTTTTTCTTTGTGTGCTAGTTTCTGTCGCTGCTTTGAAGTGTTTTCTAATACTTTCTGACTCTTGAATCAGAACTGCCCTCAGGGCCGCACACAGGCATCCCCTGGCAGTCTGGGTTGAAGAGTGGTTCTGCCCTAGAGGTGGATGGAGACAGCATGCTGGTCCGAGAGGAGGGCTTCTACTTCGTCTACAGCCAGGTTGGTCTGTTTGTCATTTCACAGTCTGTCCACAGGGGGGCAGTGTTCGTTTATTTACTGATCACCAGAATTTACATTCTTACATGCAAGGTGTCTTCAGACTTTAAAAAAATTAAAGGATGAAGATGTTTAACAGTCCTCCAGGAAAGGAAAAATCAAGAGGATTGTGTTTAGAGGCCACTTGACTGATTTCAGCTCAAAGCCCTGTCATATACAGTATATACCTCCTTGATCTGACCCAGTATATCTGGTGTGCTCAGGTCTACTACAGGGACAGCACCTTCGCAATGGGTCATGTGGTGATACGGAGGAAGAGGAACGTGGTGGGAGATGAGGCTCCGGATGTGACTCTCTTCCGCTGCATCCAAAATATGAACCCCGTCTACCCGTATAACACTTGCTACACAGGAGGTGAACCTGTCATCAATCTGTCTGGCTATGTCAACCTTTATGTCACGGCAGCTGTCACGAAAGGTCAGACAATGTATTTTCCTGTTCATTCATGTGTGTGTGTGTGTTTCATTACTTTAGGCGTTGTGAAGCTGGAAGTGGGGGATCACCTGGAGCTGCTGATCCCTCGTTCTGCAGCCAACGTGTCCTTGGATGGAGACTGCACCTTCCTGGGTGCCATCAAACTGGCTTAAAGGGTGTGACGACATTCTGAACCTGAGGGATGTTTCTGTGGGATTAATTGAAGCACAGATCTGATGACCTTGTCTGACTTTGGGTGTTGTGAGAACCATATTTGAAGGCAACCAGAGGGGACGTGAGCAGCAGAAGCCAGAAGTCTTTGAATATAGGAATAACACCTCCCTGCTACAGCTGTTATTCCCTTCTACCGGTGCACTGAGACAAAATCTGCTACCAACCGTATGAATCAACAACCCTTCCTTGAGCATTATTACACCACTGAAACAGCGCTTCGCTTATGCTTATTTTTTTAGATATCTGAATGGCTGATTTGTCATCTGGACACTATCATTTGAAATAAATTGACCTCTATATGTAGAACTGTTTGAACGTCCAAATGTAATACAGTGGCAGAAAAGAAATGATATCACCTGAGTGATTGCTATTCCCTGGTTGACCGGAACAAGGAAATATTCCCATGAGGCAGATCATCCCGTCACGCAGCACAGATCGAGCTGAGGCTGAACAGCAACTCAGGCAATCAGGAGAAAGTGTCTATTTTTAGACTGAAGCAAAATTGTGTAAGTAGATGAAGTCAGAGGAGCGCCGCTCAGTGAATTTGTAATGCCTGATGAGGACCCAAGAGGAGACCTGAAATGTCCTCAGTGTGGGATTTTACGTCAGGCTAGAGGCAGAGGCAGCGTTACGCCGCTATCAATAAAATATTAATCTTATTTGTTGATCTCAGGAGTGTAGACAGTCCTCAACATACCAAGTAAAGGGCAGGGTGCTGCCTGATACCAACAGCTGATACTGGAATGGTTATAGTACATTTATTTATACTTCCCCTAGCAAAAAGTATGGAATCACCAGTCTTGGATGAACACTCACTCCGACATTTTACTATGTAGAACAAACTAAAGAACATGAAAAAATAATGAATTTTTTACAAAAGTGCAACTCTTTGGCATTCAGAAACAATAAAAGAAATGAAGAAAAAACATTGTGTTGGAGCCATGATTCTTGCCAGTCCACTTGGTCCAGCAGCCCTCCAAGGTGTGATAACTGCACTGTTTTTCACTGCTGACTGATGAGCAGATGTAATCTGAGGTAGGTGCCAAATTAAGGAAAGGAAACTGACTGGGTGTGTCCTAATTTTCTACTCAAAATGGAGTGATTCCATATTTTTTTCCTCAGAAGTGAGTGATTCCATATTTATTTCACTGCACTTGCTCTATAAAAGTAACATTTACTGACCACCACAATGTTTTTTTCTTCATTTATTTTAGTGTTTCTGAATGCCAAGGAGTTGCACTTTTGAAAATAATCATTACTTTTTCATGCTTTTTATTTGTTCTACATAATAAAATGTTAGAGTGAGTGCTCGTCCAAGACTGGTGATTCCATACATTTGCTAGGGGTAGTGATAATTTGAAAACAGGAGAATGATTTTTTCTCATTATACAAAGCTTTCAAATTGTAGAATTGTAAAATAATTCCATTAAGGAAAAAGCATGGCAGAGGGATTTGGAGCAAAATGGTCAAAGGACATCCTTGGCAAACATTAGTATGGATATGAAACGGAAATCCTTTAAAGCTGAACCGCATGAAATCCATATAAAATATTTTATAGAAAGATTTTTGTCTGTTTAAAACATAGAAATCTCAGAGTCTCTCAATATCACAAGATCTCCACTAAACTGACAATATTCTAAAGGGTTTGGTGTTCTCCCACGTACTGTACCTGCAACACGCACACATACACACACACACACACACACACACACACACACACACACACACACACACACACACACACACACACACACACACACACACACACACACACACACACACACACACACACAGAGGCCCTCTGTCAGTAAGGGTGAAGAGTTAGACAAAGCTCACTGGGTGGTCATTTGGCCACCAGGGTTTTTGCCCTCACGGCTCCATCCGACAGGCAGAAAGACCAAAATGAGGATGGAAGAAATCCTAAAATAGAAAGCTGAAAAAAACAAATATTTAAAGTAGAATTAGTGGATGGCAGTCATTAACTTGTGAAGGAGAGAGAAGCTCTGTGACTAACGCTGATACAGAAAGCAGACCCACAACGCTACAACCACAGAATAGTTTTAAGAGTATTTGGTAAACAGAGAAAGGGACTGTACAAACACTACCGGAGAAAGGAAAAAGAAAGTGGGGGGAGGGCATCAGGAGAGAAGAGAGGAACAGAGACCTCTCCTTTAAATGTGTCAAGCGTGATGCATCCCCTCCCTCTGGACCAGAGATGTCTTTGTGTGGTGCCATGGTGACGGCTGGCGTGTTGGCGGAAGCTGATGTCATTGTGGGCTCGGCTCTCAAAAGAAAAACCAGCATCTGACCTGGGAATCAGGAAATGAGACCTGCTGAGTACACATGCTGGCACTGTGTGTAGTTCACACACACACACACACACACACACACACACACACACACACACACACACACACACACACACACACACACACACACACACACACACACACACACACACACACACACACACACACACACATGTTGTATTCACACACAGTCACACTATTAAGCATACAAAGAAGCAGACATACACACAACAAAGGGACAGACTGAGGCACAATACTCACAATGAATCAGTTTGCTTTCTGATGGCAAAAGTGACGACGTGGTTTAAACTCTTGATATTTAAAACATTATTTTTAAATCTTTATTTTTCAAACAGAAAGCAAGCAGGAAAATTTCACAGCAAGATTCAACATCTATTTTTGTTTGATATCAGTAAGGGATGAACTACCAGTTCTTGTTCTGAGGGCCTCACTGTCTTCCTCTCTTAAACTTAGATCTTTGCATCTCTTTGTTTTCATCTTTCCTCTCATTTCCTCCCCTCTCCCTCCTTTGCCTGGTTTGGGATTGTTAGGACAGGTCTGACAGATTACGGGGGTTAAAGGTGATCCCTGAAGCCTGATTATAAAGCCCAGACTGCTCTGCTGCAAACCGTCCCAGGATGCACTGCAGCATTTGCAAGAAGGCATAGAAACCTGGATACTCATAAAGACAGGAACTTTTCATTCTCCTTATGCTTCGAGGACTGTTTTCCCCTGTCTTTCTGTAGTGTTTGGGGATTACTCTGATCTGCCGCACTCAGCCCCAAATAATCAGGCTGATCCAGAGTCGAACTGGCAGCAGCATCGTGTGGATTCGTCATTTAAGCGTGGATTTGGTCGATCAACAGACCAGATTGTGCCACCCGTTACTCTAAAGTCTAAACACCGCCTTCTGTGCTGCTTTACTGCAGATCCTTTATCGATTCAGACAGTAAATTAATTGTTTTTGATCTGAAAAAATGTCACAGACTCAACAGAAGAAGAGCTCTGTTTGTTTAGAGAAGCAGCAACATTCAGTTGTTGTTTTTTTCTCCTCCTGACTGCATAGGATCTGCAGGAATATAAGCTGATCTATAATTCATGCAGTTCTGCTTCTGTCTGGAATCAAATCATGATGAAATGCTCAGTTTGAAATCTGCATCTCCACAACAAAAGTGCAGGGGAAAAAAAGGTAGACTCCTTGTTTTTTTCTGTTCAAGGTCATCTTGATGAGGATGTTGTTGCTTTTTTTTTTTTTCATTTTCTCAAGGAAATCTATTACAGAGGAGAGGGGAAAAACTAATAAACTGGAAGGAAGGGAGGCTTTTGGTTTGCCACACCTTGGCCTCTCTTCCTCTCCCCATCTCCTGACTCCCACACTCTATGATGGGCTTTTATATACACAATACCAGCAACATTTATCCAGGGCTGATTCAGAATACTGAGACACTCCACCATCCCTACACATATTTAGTTTACACTGAAAATACTTTTATAATATAAGCTGTATGTTTATACCCATGCAATCTTTTTGCCCACAGCACCTTTATCATCTCATAGAAAAACACACACACACACACACATACACAGGACACACCTCCGAACCCATCTTCAAAAGAATGAACACACCCACAAATTCTAAGCAAAGTGCTAACGCCAGAACTTACTGTAGCAGATTAGCATGCTACCTTTTGCAAATGGAATTTAACTTTCTGTTTGTTTGTTTGTTTGTTTGTTTTTATTTTTGTCCTGTGCTACATATTGATCATCAAGAAAAACACTATCAATTCATTCATGAAGATTTTCCTCATGTGTGATAATTTTTTTCAGATTAAGTAATTACCAGTTAGGTGGGGTGTCTAAACAGTCAACAACGCCTTCATCAGAATTAAACAAAGAACATTCTTTTCAGTGGTCCTAAGCATTAAATCCTGCGTCCACTAAAATGTCATAAATCATATTGTAGACTTTCTTGAAAAGGAATCTTTGTAAAAGTATTTTAATCCTGATCAAAGTGTTGTCCTGACTTTGCAATCCCTGGAGCTCAAGGATTCAAAGCAAAGAGGGGTGAAAGACGTAAACGGAAGTTGGTCTTCTGCTCTGCACATCTGCATTACACTGCACATGATCACAAATAGAGCACACACACACACAAACACACACACACACAAGCATGCGACACGTATGAAGTCATTCCCACCAGCTGCTTGCAGTCTTGTGATAAGCTGTCGTAATTAGAGATTTCAACTCTCGTCTCACTCGCTGTCTGTTTCCCTCTTTTACAAACACATGCTCACTCCCTGACAAACTCATAAATCTCTCTCTCTCTCTATCACTGACTCAAGCTCGCTCTCCCGTCCTATTACTCCCCCACTTATTCATCCAAAACTGGCACACTCCCCTCTCTGTCTCCCCGTCTCCCTGCCTCTCTGATGGGATGGCAGTGGAGGATTCTAACCTATGGGTGCAGATGTAGGCAGAGCTGGGAGTTGATTTCTGCCTCAGTCTCTCTGATTCTGTTGGAGTGTGTGATCTCTGCAGCTGAGACCGGATTGTCTCTGGATGATATTAATACAGCATGAATAACTGAAGGGAGATGTTTTTCGTGAGGTATGGCTCTGCTTGTCTCCTGTTTGTCATTGTGTGACTTTGTATGTTTACAACCATGCCTGCTGGCAAAATAATCTGTCACTCTATACTTTCTTTTCACTCTGATTTGAATGCTTTATTCTTTTTGTATGTGGTCGATCAGAACATGCATTTCAAAACCAGTGAATTGTCTACCTCTCTTCCTGTATCCACTGTGATTTGTATATTTTCCAACAAAAAGACATTTTATCTTTGTTAATAGCAAAAAGTCTTTGTTCACTGCCTGTGGACCGGCCTTTGTTTCTTTCTTTTTTTCTGCCTTTATGCCGTTGTTTGCCCTGAGATGTTCCATGTGTGCCGTCTGGCCATGCAGAAAGAAGGAAAACAGGTTTGTTGGCTTGTTCCCTCCACACACAAATACACAAATACACTTCTCCAAAAAAAAAGCTTTTGGGGGTAGGGGACGTCAGCTGGGAATCGTTCTAGTTTCAGAGCAGCTTTCACTCAAATGTGTGTGTAGTGTTTATGTGTGTTATGTTCAGTGTCTGGCTGCGTGTCAGTGTTTAGACAGACAGTCAAACAAGGAGGGACAAAAAAAAAAAAAAAAGGAAAGTAACAGAAATAAGGACAGGGTGGAAACAGTGACACCGATAGAAGCATGTCAAGGGTAGACAGAAAGGAGCGAAGAGACAGGAGGGAAATAAATTTTATTCTTTGTGAAACTTTTTGAACTTGCTGTAACAAAACGTAGCCGAGAGAGGAACATAACTCTGCCTGTGTCAAGACATAAAGGTCTGCTTTTGTTTCGCAGGGGCTCACAGATGGACTCATTCATGTACATGAGAGTCTGTGTGTGTGTGTGTGTGTGTGTGTGTGTGTGTGTGTGTGTGTGTGTGTGTGTGTGTGTGTGTGTGTGTGTGTGTGTAAAACCTGTGAATAATAACTGTTAGGAGAGGTATAAAAAATTACAGTAATTTCATGTACACCAAGGACCGGCCATTTCAGTGTTTCTTTCAACAGGGTGTGTGTGTTTGTGTGTGTGTGTGTGTGTGTGTGTGTGTGTGTGTGTGTGTGTGTGTGTGTGTGTGTGTGTGTGTGTGTGTGTGTGTGTGTGTGTGTGTGTGTGTGTGTGTACACCCATCTGTCCTCCTGCTCAACCAGATTGTGAGCTTCTGTGTCTGCCAGCATGACATGGAGGGATCATTCTCTGTAAGAAGCGGTGATGTTAGCTCCACTGCTCCACCAGGTCACTTTTTATCAGCTCACTTCTGGTTTTCTTTCCACTTTCATATTTCTCTTCTGTGGAACAAGGCTGCTTTGGTCTGAGGGTGTAGCCAGCAAAGAACTAATGATTGAAAGCTGTGGTCTGTCGGTCTGTGGCAGGACGTAGCCCAGTCCATGTGCTGGACTCAGCTGTTGAGCCACAAGGCCTCAAGTCTTAGTCACCACCCTTCCCCTCGAAATCATGGTTTGATTTATGAGCAAGAGGTGAAAATGATGAAGAGTAAGAGGAGGAGGATGATGTAAAGTCATTTCTTTGCGAGAGAGCTTTTTGATGAATCTACTGCTGTCACAGAGGTGTCTACAGGGAATACATGTTTTACGGTTTGGTCAAAAAGTCAAAACTGCTTAAGGTTCAGAGGGGAAAAGCTAGAAAATGTGGCTGACACCTGTTATCCGGAACATTCCTGCCCACCAATCCGTCAACTCCAACTGATCTATTCTTAGATGGGTCCGACTAGTTAGCAAGCCTACTGGATTTCCTTTGCATCTCATCTGGTGGACACCCCACCCTTTAAACCCCTAAGAAAGAAAAAAAAAACCATGCATACGCAGATATAGATTCATTCCATGTGGCTGACATCAGGAGGCAGGCAGCTGAATGGGCAGACAGAGATGGGGGGGTGGAATTAAAAGGGGGGATGGGGGGTTCCCTCTTCATCTGAGGTAGACCACAAGGCTGATTAATGAATATTGGAATCCACGTCAATATATGTTAAAATTGAGATGTTGATTATTCATGACTGGAAATGTGCAACATCCATAATATCATCCCTCTAAAATTTGTCAAGACTTACAGGGATGATATGCATAATATTCATCCAATAACCTTATCCATCTGCTTCCTCCTTCCTTTGTAACACTGTTATCCACGGAGTTAAAAAAATAAAAAAGATCCTGAGATGTAGACTTTTCTAATAAGTGGGACCCATGGGACTGGACAGTTGGCCGACTCAGACGCTAGTCAGTGCTGAGGACAGGTGGTGGGGAAGCACTGCTGGCAGCAGCATCTTATCTGGGACTGGAACCCTGCCATCAGACTGTGATTCAATCCAAACCTTTGGTTGGAATTTTTCCACATCTGATTGAACAGTACGGCTGTAGTAAGATGGCATTCATGGGTTCAGAGTTAACCTGTACAGTCGCTGACACAAAGGTTGGCCAAGCCCATAATAATAGTAGTGTTAGTCAGTGAAGGGGGAGTCAGCATCTGATGTCACCTCATCCCTCTATAGTTTCCCTCTTGTAAATGCAGGCCTACTGTTGCTGACATACAATTGGTGGCCTTCTAGACTTTGTTTCCCTCTCCTAAGCTATTATTGGATGACCTTTATGCAAGGAACATCAATGTCAGGGTCGGGATCTGGGCTTGACTTGCTTCTTCAACATTTGTGTGTCTTTGTGTGGCACGTACACGATTGTACCTTTTTTACCCAGAATTGCAATGAGATCCTGAAAATTGAACCATAAAACACAACCCCCCGCTTCAGGTTTTGAGACTGTTTAACATCGACAGAATGAGGACAAAGGAAAATGAGGCAGGTCTTTCTATGGAAGGGGACAGATGTGGGCGAGGAGAAACAACAAGTGGGATAGAAAAAGAGAGTTTTTGTGCATTAAGCAATTGTGGGTTTTTTTGTAAATGTACAGTCCTTGATGAGAGCTGTTGGCCATCATGCAGGGGTTTTTTTGGAGGCAATGTTCACATGTGGATACCAAGTACAGCACCTCGGATATCTAACTCAATGTCTGAGAGCTACATGCACATGCATAAATATGACCCCATTACATATTAACTCTTGCTCACCTGCAGGGTTTTCTTGCCTGCAGCTAGACATTGACTATTATAATCTGATCCCAGTATTCAAGGCATGCTAACAATTGAGCATGATTAGTTAAGCATTCATTTTGTAAGCTGCTTTGATAAATCCACGATCTGGCTGTGCAAATGATGCAAAGATAAAAGATAACATCTAGCTGTTCTTGGTTTGGATAATATCCACTAACATTCAAACCAAATCATTTAGCTCAATGTCTCACGGGCCAAAATACCCATGATGATCCTATGAGATGCTCCTGTGTGCTGATGTACGTAAGTGTAATGCTAATCTCCAGTCAAACTCGTGTGGACAACAGTAATGCAGAGATGAATGATAAATGGATGAGAGAGTGACGCAAAAGGCAATGTGTATGAAGTAAACAGTTGGGAAGAATACAATAGCAGGATTAATGGAGCATAGTGAAGGAGAAGAGAGAACCCAAGGTGAAAATTAATCCAAATGGTGAGGAGAAGGTAAGGCGAAATGGAGGATAACGGAATGGGCCTGTCATTTTGTCATATTCTCTGCTTATTTCTTTAAGTAGAGATAAGGCGTCTGAAGAGAGGGATAGTGTTTGGGTAAGGTTAACTTGCAGGCATGAAGGAAATTGAAGGTTATATCCCCCTGTGTGAATAGATGGACCTCGAACCGAAAATTCAATACAGTCTAACCAATGAACATCTCCCACCTGTTTTAACTTTCTCCCCGCCTCACACTTCCACTCCTTCATCTCATATTTCCTGGTTCCTGATGAAGACAGGGGCTTGAACTCACCTGGATTTATTAATGCACAAACTGTATGAATGCAACAGTGGGATAACGGTCTTTTTAAATTTTAAAAAAAAAATTGTCCTTGAATCATCCCTGCAGTCGTGTGACATATGAAGGTTTTAAATGCAGAGGGATTAGAATGGGAGATCTGTTTGAGAAATCATGATGTTTGAGGAAACATGATAAGGAGGAGATCCTGGGTGATTCACTCATAACTTTTTTACCCCTAATAGATTTACATCTATTGGTCTGCTTCTCTTCCTCAAACTGTAGTTTTGTCAGTCCTGCGGGCAAAATTGGAGGTAGGGAAGGGAAGATGTTGAAGCAATACTTGAAGTAAGAAAAAGGCATCTCATCCTGCACCTGGTCGCAGGTGCAGGATGAGATGCTCTATATGAGGAGATGATGATTGTCTTAAGATGCTGGAATCTCCAAAGAGAAGCTAAAAAAATGTGCACTTGGGGAGAAAGTGCCTCATAAATGAATAAAGCTGGTGGTTCAGACAGGGTGATTGTGTAGGTCTTTGTTTGATTTGTCTCACAGTGATCAGATTTTCCTCCCCCTTTTACCAAGGTCAATGCTGCACGCTGTTGTGATGATGGTGGTCATTAACTGGTTATCACCTCAAACCACACCATGGGGCCAAGACATTTGTGTGTGTTAGTATGTCAAGGAGTTTCACACACACACATACACACACACAGACACACACACATACACACACACACACACACACACACACACACACACACACACACACACACATCTGAGCATCTGAACATTTAGGCTCCGTTTTGCATTGTTTTGTTATGTCTGTGTAAATCACACAGCTGGCTCATCTCCAACAAGAGATCACTATGCACACACATCCAGGCTGATTGTGCATCGCTGGTCTGCCAGATCTCTTTGTCTACCAGATGGCTTCATGTGTAACCTTGACAAAAGTATGCCTGTTTGACCACAAAGTCCTGGGGGCGTTTCTGCTACAAGAGGTGAATCCTGGCGCCTCCCCCTTGTTGTGTTTTATGCCCTCCTACTCATTTTATACAACTGCCCCACAATCTAATAATAGAGGAGAGGGGGGTGGATGCTTGTGAGGCTGCTGGGGGTGTAACTGTACCCCTTCAGATTGGAGTAAGTGGGCTGGGTTCACTCAGGTCTGGAGAGGGGGAGGATCACAGAGGGAGAGAGGAAGACAGCTGTAAAAGAATGAGCAGCTCCAAGCAGCAGAGTTGCCATGGTTACGGGAAAACGGATGAATGAGTGACATCACAGTGGTGGCGAGGTGAGAGAGTGTGAAATTGATTTGGTGGTGGAGCGCGGGGAGGCGTCTGTAGTTGGGGTTTGGTTGGGCAGACACATTTCTTCCCCCTCCGTAGCCTGGCGTCTCCTGTGGAGGAGCTCTCATCGGTAAGGCTCGCCTTGTTTCTCTTTCCTCCTCCCCCAGAAGGCTGTTTCTGAGAAAGACAAGAAGTCTAGGTGTGATTTTCACTCTCATGGATGTTTTCAGAGCTTGACAGCATGCAAAATGTAGAGAGAAGTCATGTGTGAAATGTGTATGGATGTCATGTGTTGCTCCCGGCTTGCCACTGGGAACGTAAAGTCAGATGTGCTGTGCAGTTGTCGCGAGTATAAATATACCATCGGATGCTCAGAGTGCAGGAATGAACAGCTGGTTGTGTAAGAATTAGTTCAATGTGCTGTCAGATATCCTCCTGTAATTTGAATTCTTACCCATCTATGGATAGTTACACTATTTTGGTGTAGTGTGTTTGTGTGTTAGTGACACACTTATAGTCCAGCATTGCTGTGAACAACTTGGTGCGCCGGTGGTTCCAGTTATCATGTGCTGATCTCTGGTAACTTAGAGTAGCTGTTTTGTCCCTTGTGCCTGTCCATAGGAATAATGAAGGACCCTAATAAAAAGCTTCATTCAAACTAGTAGACTTTGCCACAGAAGACCAACACCAAAGCTTAAAAGTGGCTTGCTGGTTAAATGGTGGTCTTCCTCTGCTAAGCGCTGCCCTGCTGTGAGTTCATTGGCAAAGCCCGTGCCATTCATCTAGCTGCGTGATTAATGATGACGTTGACCTGCACTGACCCACAAGGGCCAGACAGTTAGGGCTAGAGGTCAAAGTGCAGCCAATTAGCACACTTGGTTTATTTTCGCTCCACATTCGCAGCCACATCCAAAACTTCTGTGTCGTCTAATAGAACGTTCCATTTCCAAGCATGCTGCACCACTAGCTGTCCTGAGAAACATTTGACTGGCACATGAGAGCAGTGCTGTCTGGTTCCTGGGAAAATATGAAAGTGGACAAGAGTTTAATTGACATTTGAATGTTGTCATTTAGCATGGTAAAGGCATTATGTGTAGCACATTTATCAGCAAATGTGACATTTTGGTCGAAGGAGGAAAGGTCCATATATGATATCCATTTCAGTCAGACATGAGTGGAGCATTCCGTATGTCTTCTGCAATAATTCTATAAGCAAATTGGGGATGTTATAAAGAAGCTTAGAGATATGAGATATAAATGAAACTGACTAACAATATTTTAATAGTTTTGGGCAGTGTAGTAATGTACCATTCTAGAAAGGTTTGAAAAATGTTTATGGACACATAGAAAAAAAATAAGAAATTAAACTGCTAAACAGAAACTCCATCTTCCAGTCCCAATGTACCCAACGGCCTCAGAATCCACCGGCCAGTATATCTGGTTTGGTCTTCTATTTGCTGAGTACAGCTTCCCACCCTCTCCCCACCACCCTATTTGCTGTTGTTGAACTTTTACAAAATTCGCTGCACTCTTGAAGTTCAATGTTGATGTGAAGGATATATGGAACTATGAAGGCGTTGTCCGATAAACATACATATACAGATGTATCCATTCACATACATAGAGGGAGCATTAATAGGTCCTAAGGCTCCCATTACACTTTGAACCTCTTTATTCATATATGATTTTTTTATAGCTTTTTTGTAGTCTATGTTCATAATTACAAGCAACCTGTATAAAACTCAATATGAGCTCATACTCTGATGACAGACATGCATACATTGATAAGTTAATAAAGTTCTCATCCCTCCTCTCTGGTCATTTTGTTTTCCCTGTACAGGGTGACGATGACAGGTCTTTACTCTGATTACATTCATGTTGCATGGCCATGAATAAATCTGACATTGGACTTCAATACACTTATGAGAGTGACATGATTCAGATTTGAAATATTATTAAATAAGGTAAATGTTTAGAGTGAGTGACTCCAGCCTTATGTGAGGACGTCAACATGGTTCGCTTTCCGGCTGTAGAAAGATCAAGTGCTCACGTGTCTTTAAATCTTTTAAAAGCTCAGCTGACTGAATGCTCTGAGTCTGCCATCTCTTTGGATGGCATGTTTGGGGTCACAGTTGGGTCAGTAGTATAAAGCCATGCCAGCTCCAATCTCTCTCTGGCTCTGCTTTGAAAACAGATCTGTCCATGCAGTGAACAGGTGAATCGAGACAAGTGTTGTGTTATTTTCTACAATGCTATAAGTGAATAATCTAATGTAGCCGCAAGAGGGCACAAGTGTCTTACTGTGCCAGTCCCAAGGCCGAATAAATATAGAGGGTTGTGTCGGGAAGGGCATCCGATGAAAAACTTTTGCTAAATCAAACATGCGAATCCAATCTATGACTTCCATGCCAGATAGGTTGAGGCCTGGGTTAACAACGACTGCCATCAGTGCTGTTCACCTACAGGGTGTCGGTGGAAATAGGCCTACTGTTGGTCGAAGACGGAGAGGAGAAATGTGTGTTTGTAGGAAGACAGAGAAGAGGAACGCGAAGAGTATAGGATTGAGAGTAGCGACATTGAATGTTGGAACTATGACAGCAAAAGATAGAGAGTTGGTTGACATGATGCAGAGGAAGAAGGTAGACATAGTGTGTGTCTAAGAGACCAGGTGGAAAGGTAGCAAGGCTAGAAGTTTAGGAACAGGGTTCAAGTTGTGCTATCATGGTGTAAATGGGAAGAGAAATGGAGTAGGAGTTATCTTGAAGGAGGAGTTTGTTAGGAATGTCCTGGAGGTAAAAAGATCGTCGGATTGAGTGATGAGTCTGAAGCTAGAAATCGAAGGTGTGATGTTGAATGTTGTTAGTGGATATGCTCCACAGGTAGGATGTGAGCTGGAGGAGAAGGAGAAATTCTGGTCGGACTTTGATGATGCAGAGATTACGTAGAAGTGAGAGAGTTGTCATTGGGGCAGACTTCAATGGACATTTTGGTGCAGGAAACAGAGCTGATGAGGTGGTGATGGGCAGGCTTGGTATCCAGGAGAGGAATGCAGAAGGACAGATGGTGGTTGACTTTGCAAAAAGGATGGAAATGGCTGTAGTGAATGCTTTCTTCCAGAAGAGGCAGGAACATAGGGTGACCTATAAGAATGGAGGTAGGAGCACACAGATAGACTAAATCTTGTGCAGACGGTGTAATCTGAAGGAGATCAGTGACTGTAAAGTAGTGGTGGGCAAGAGTGTAGCCAAACAGCATAAAATGGTGGTGTGTAGGATGACTCTGGTGGTGAGGAAGATGAAGAGGGCAAAGACGGAGCAGACGATGAAATGGTGGAAGCTGAAAAACGAAGAGTGTTGCATGACTTTCAGGAAGGAGTTAAGACAGGCTTTGGGTGGTCAGGAGGTGCTTCCAGATGACTGGACAACTACAGCTAATGTGATCAGGGAGACAGTTTAGGAGAGTACTTGGTGTGTCATCTGGAAGGAAAGTAGATAAGGAGACTTGGTGGTGGAATGAGGAGGTACAGGAGTGTATGCAGAGAAAGAGGTTAGCTAAGAAGTAGGACACTGAGAGGATTGAGGAGAGTAGACAGGAGTAGACAGGAGGGAAGGACGTGCAGCAGGTTAGGGTGATTAAGGCCTCGTCCACACAATGACGGATTTTTGAAAACGCAACTCTTATGTTGCGTTTATGCCTTCCGTCCACACGACAACGCAGATATCCGGAACAAAAACGCAACTTTTAAAAAATGAAGAAGAAGAAGATTTTTTTGTTCTTGATTTTTGCAAAAACACTTAAATCGCACTCAAACATTTTACAATTTTACATTAGATAAAAGTGCTAAAGTGCTTCAAAAATACTAAAAACCAATAAAAAGAAATAAAATTTAAAAATCAGTGCATTATATCAGGAAATTTGCAAGAGTGAGTTAATCGTCAACTAAAGTGCAACCATATCAAAGCAACCATTTCCATTTTTTAAGTTTCCCTTCTATTTTGTCAATGACGCCCTCCCAGTTCTTCCTGGTTGTTGTCTCATTTCCCAGGTACACACCGAGATATTTGAGACCATCAGTCTTCCAACACAAGTTTTGAGGAAGAACCGGGAGGTTGCCATGCCACTCACCAACAGCAAGGGCTTCACTTTTGCTCCAGTTTACTTTTGCAGCAGTTAAAACATTGAATAAATTTGATGAAACCACTAAAACATCAACATCCCTCTGGTTTTTGATAAGAACAACAACATCATCGGCATAGGCAGATAAAATAAAGCTCTCTCTAAAACCACATAAAATCAAACTGTTGATGCTTTTGCGGACTTCACAGAAGAGGGGTTCCAGAAAGAGTGCATAGAGCATCCCAGACAGAGCACAGCCCTGCCGGATGCCCCGGTGCACCCTGAAGGGGGCACACAAACTGCCCTTAAACTTCAGTATACTCTCAACATCACTGTACAACACCCGGATCTTGGCAATAAAACCGGTGCTGAACCCAAACTTCTCCATAGTTCTCCAGAGGAAGCTGTGCTCAACACGGTCAAATGCCTTTTCCTGATCTAATGAAACAAGACCAGCATTTATACCCAATGATCTGGAAACCTCCAAAACATCTCGAATTAGGTAGACATTGTCTATCATGGACCTGACAGCAGAGTGGATCACGTTGGTCTGTCCATGCTTCCTCTCCAGGCCGAAGAAGAAGCTAGAGGGAGCATCCATCTCTGTGATGTTTTGCACCCTGGATCGGACCAGTGCACCCTGTAATTTAGTATCCAACAGGTTGGCTAAAGCCATTCTTTTGGATGTCAATACACCTCTCATTTCCTGTGGAAGCGCTTGTCTCTAACTCCACAATCTCAGCCTCCAGGTCTTTCATAGACCGGCAGATGTCACGTGTGACGTCAGAGTATACTGTTGGCACAGGAGTTTTATCTCCGTTTTGCAATAGTCCCACCACTGCCTAAGAGAAGTAAAATCAGCTTTTCTAAGTCTAAAAGTGCTCCAAAAATAACTGAAGGTCTCTCTGAAGCCTCTGTCTAAAGCTAAAGTTGAATTAAAATGCCAGTAAGCACTCTTAGGTAAAATATTTCTTATCACAATGTGACATAAAACCAAAGAATGATCAGTAAAAACAGCTGGCATTATATTACAGTCCCTAAAAACTTTGAAGTGGTGTTTAAAACAGTAAAAACAATCCAGCCTGGCTAAAGACACCCTACCTTCTGTCAGGTGGGACCAAGTGTACTGTCGGCAGTCTGGATGCATCCTCCTCCACACATCCACCAGGCCATGAGAAGAGACCAGTCGCTTCAGAAGAAGAAGAGAAGAAGAAGAAGCTATAAGTGAATTTTCTGAAGAAGAATTATTCATTCTGAGCATCTGCTTCCACCTCATTGGGTGATTGGATCTAAAAATCATCTGCGTTTTATTCTGCTACCCTCCTCATTCTACGTGTGTCTTTGCTACTCATGACACTGGAAAAGGATAACAACATGAACAGTAACAAAATTTGGACTCTTCTTAAGAAGTGACAAAGAGGTGTGCAAAGATGCATGACTATTGGACTAAATGGACGGATTAAAACAACAATTTACCAGAATAAAATAATTGAAATCGATTTGTGACATGCTAAGTATGAATTGGTTGACTATGTGCTGCAATGAGAGAGATGTTGGTGATTTAGGGGACGGAAACCAATAAGCCAATGGCTTACACCCGTCAACCCTTTTTTTTCTTTTCGGATGTTGTTGCTGATGTTTCAACACTGATGAAAGTGAAATCTGTTGTAGTAACATGTCTGGAAAGAAGAAAATAAACTGAATAAATAAAATAAAGAAGGAGGAAGATTTTTAAGGATGTTGCTTAGCAACGTGAGGAGTTTACACCAAGGTGACATTGGCTTATGTGTTTATGAGCATGCAGTCGGTCCTTCCTCCTCCTGGTGTTAGGTGGGTGATAACACAGTCAGGTTGACCAAGAACCATTCCTGTGTGTGTGTGTGTGTGTGTGTGTGTGTGTGTGTGTGTGTGTGTGTGTGTGTGTGTGTGTGTGTGTGTGTGTGTGTGTGTGTGTGTGTGTGTGTGTGTGTGTGTGTGTGTGTGTGTGTGTGTGTGCCTACTACTACTGTACTGTAGGTCTTTAGCTAGACTAAAAACATGAATTACGTCTAATCCCTCTATTTAGGAATATCTGCAAAGTACACAGTGTGTTTGTCCAAACTTGCTGATGTGTGCACAAACAATGTGAGTATTGTTCCAACTTCAGTCCAAGTTAGATACATGTATTGACAGGATATTTTTTCTCAGTGTCTCTTATGCTGTGTGTCAGTCAGAAGTCTTGGTTTTCAGTCTAGACAGCCAATAACAGAAAGTAAGAGAGGAGGGCGCCTCTTAAATTGAGTGCTCCCCGTTCAGTGGCCTGCTCTGCTCTTTTGTCTGGTTATTGATTGTCTCTCGCTGAAGCTAGCATCCAATCCTTGTGTTTCTATGTTGTCCGTTATGGAGCTGAGACCTAGGGGAGAGGGAAGGAAAGACAGACAAAAGCAGGGAGAGGAGTGCAATCACTTATAGTTTGAGGTAGATTGGAGCTGATGAGAGGAAAGGAACTGATTACAATAGAGAGGCAGAACATAATTATAGGCATTTCCATGCCTTCAGCATGGAAATGTATGAGGAGACAGAAACTGGCTCATAAGTTATTAATTATTATAGCTCTCCTCAATCGTGTGTTTCCTTTGTCATCGACTAATTTATTTAATTCTTTGTTAAATGGTCCGTATTCTGGTTTTTTTGTCTCTAAACTCTCAACCTCTATTTTCGGCAGAGATTTTTCGAATCTCTGCAGAACTCCAGGAATTGATAATAAATTAACAGAATACAATACTTATACCATGCTCAGTGCTAGCAAGAAGAAATCTGATTTATATTATGATAAACTCAACACACTAAAACAAGAAAAGAAAAGTCTCACATGATACTCTTATATCAGTGTCGGGGATGTAGTTCAGTGGTAGAATGCACACTTCTCCTGTATGTTGCCCCGGGTTCAATCCCCAGCATCTGCAGCCCTACGGGAGCACAAGCTAGTGTCAACTGTAGGCCGGTCCCAAGCCTGGATAAATGTAAAAGGTTATGGCAGAAAGGGAATCCAGCATAAAAAACTACCAAACAAATATGAGCATTCATTTAGAAGGGGAAAAGGATGACAGGCGACTCCTAACAGCACAAGCTGAAAGGTAGTTTTATACTCCTATGTCAGTACAAAATGTGACATTTCTCAGCAATTTTACCACATGACATTTTCTATCATGTACAATACCAAAACAAGTTTCTTCAAAATAATTTTTTCAACTATTTTTAAAAAGAAATAGTTATCTCCTAAATGTCTTGACACTGGTACCCATTAAAAATGATTGCCAAGTAAAAATCCTGTATGAAATCACTAATATTGTGAATAATCAGGAAATACAATTTTAAAAATGAAATAAGGATACAAACGTATTTGATATCAGATACTCATGAGGTTTTTATCCAAACTTGTTCTTCTTTCAAAAACTGAAGTGATTTCTCCCGTCGCGTATCATGAGAGAACATTTGTCACGCATCACCCATGCCTGTTCTGCCTTAACCTGTAAGATGCTGAAAGTAAAGCTTGTTATTTGATTTTATCCTTGCACAGACGGAAAGAATGAGGTTTATTTTATAGATGCTAGTATTTGCTATCCCTCTACCTTTTGTACAACATGTTTCATCACTAATGCATTAAATTTTTTCTTTGTGAATGCCACTGATTTTGCAGTCACAGAAGTTTCAGACTCCAGTGTGATGAATGTTTCTTTGTTTGCCTGATTTTGTAAGTCGGAGACATTTTTTATTATAACTCCATCATATAATAATGTGTCAAGGCTTATCGTATTGAGCTGTTAGCTAGAAGTTTGTCTTCCTCTGTATGTTTTTGAATTACCTGATGGAGCTGATGTTACTGACTATGTGGACTTGACCAAAAGGCACGTGAACCTATAGTATGTTTGATTCAATGGAGTGCTTACTGCTTTGCAGAATACTGCAGAAAATCATTTAAATCCTCCCCTTGCAGGCAACTATCCACCATGGAATTGACCAATACTGCTGGCGGCTCATTAACTAGTATTATGAATATTAAATACAATCCGTGCTGCTCAGTTTTAACCTAGGATGTTTTGGAAGCAAAATGCTTGTATTAAAATGTTACACAGCTCAAATGTTGATAACCAGATTATAAATAGATTTAACACATGGTTTATTGCATTAAATCTATTCCTGATGAATGTGATCAAATATCCTCCAACAAACACAACTTATGGCATTTCAATTTACTTTTTACCTTTCATTGCATTTTTGTGGAAATGTCAGGAACATTTGAGTTAAAAATATCACTGAATCAATTTGAATAAATCAGTTAATCAACCTTGTGCAACAGCCAGGTGGGACATCAGCATGCCGGTCCCAAAAAACCTTCAGCATATCACGAAAACCAGCAGGATATTAGTATAGCAGTCAGAAGGCTAATTTCCTTCACAGTCATTAGATTAAATACATAGTACACTAGAGCAATTAAATAGGACACAGAATCTGCCTTTATTGTAATGTCGGCATTTGTATTGCCAAAGGAACGCTGCATTTGGATCATTAATATTTCACACTTGCGGTTGATTCTTGCATTTCCTCTTCCTCAATAGCTTACTAAATATCCACTGGGGTCTAACTCATCGTGCACGCTGTCAACGCCCTTGTAATGACTGGTTGCTATGAGACCTAACTTACAGTATGGTTAAAGTCCTCCTACAAAATAACAGTCATGTGGTTGACAGTGTGGTAAAATGAATGCTGACGACATACATGTGTATTAAGTGAAGCTTACAAAACGGAGAGGCCATAATATATTACTGCCATCAGAAATGACTCACAGCATTCCAGTTTGATAACATGTGGTTGTAATGATTCACAATATAGCTTCTTGTTCCTTTCAAACTGATTAAAGCCTAATAAATAAAGACAAACCTGCATAAAGTTGTCTATAAAGAAAATATATATATAAAATACATACTGGACCCTATAATAGTGGTTCATCACTAGCATGAATAATAAAAAAGAAAATAACAGCGTGTGGAAATGTGACAATTAAACCCACACAAGCGGCAACCTTAACTAAACAACTAAGGTACTACAGTACACATAGTACATGAGTCCCACTGCAGAGCAATATAATGTAAAGTTGTGTTGTGAAAAATGCAGGATGATCGAATGACTTTGAACATGTAAGTGTTGAGGAGAGGGAATGAAAGACGAGTATGAGAGATAAAGTAATCTACTGAAAGGCACAGGATTAACTTGAGTGATCGTGTGTGTGTGTGTGTGTGTGTGTGTGTGTGTGTGTGTGTGTGTGTGTGTGTGTGTGTGTGTGTGTGTGTGTGTGTGTGTGTGTGCGTGTGCGTGTGGAGTGTGCGTGTGCGTGTGTGCGCGTGTGCGCGTGTGTGTCAGAGACAAAGCCTTTCTAAAGAATACAGTGGTACTCAGGGATCTGGGTTCTGGTTAAGGCTCCTTTGTTGCACGTCTGGTGCATTCGATACACATCTTCTTCATTTGCATGGCAACATTAAGGAATCCGTCATACATAAATACTATCACAGTCATCTGGTAAAATAAATAGTAAGTGTAAATAATCACATAATAAATAATTAACCCAGGGAGATCTTATCACCGTTGCTTTAATTGGGTGCAGTTCCTGCAGTTCCTACATCCTTCAGATCACCAGACAGAGCACACACTCTTGGTATTATGGTGGCAAGATGACAACTCTGTCAAAGGGAATGAAATGTTCCATCTCCAAGGGGACAAATACTGTCATAATGAGAGTTTGTCACTGGTGTATGGAAGCTGGGAGGGTTGAGTCCAGTTATATCTGATATTTTTTGAATGTGTATTGGTCAATTTGTAGATCACGTAAGGAACACAATAAGAAACAGTTGAGAGGATTCTCAAATCGTTATTTCTTCAGAAGGGGCTTATTTTAATGCCTCCAATGGACACAGTAAGCTGCCCTATACAGTCAAATCAGTTGTTTTTATTTGATTCTGCTATCAATCTAATTTGATTGAGATCATGGTCTGTCCATATCAGTGCAACAAAGGTTATTTCAGCTGTGGCGGGTGTCCACATCTCAAAAGTTTTATTTGCATTTGAATTTCATACATGCTTTGTAGGCATCTAAAGGTGTGCATATTTTTACATTTTTAGGTGCATTTGAACTTGAAACTTTTTTATGTTATCCAGCATTATTCTGTTACAATAGATGAACATCCATCGTAGGTACATGGCTCCTCAAGTGCGGGTGCTTGACCTCATTGACTACCCTCTAAATCATTATTGTGTCAATGCTCTACTGGAGACGAGTTCATTTACCTTCTGGCAGGGTGTCCCACATGGACAACTTGTATTATTTCTTTTCCAATGTTCCAGCGCATCGCTGCTCCCTGATACAGCCTGTTTCATATCTACCGCTGCAGGCAGAAAAGTCAAGATTTTGCACAATCCATTAATGCTGCACATCATTTGGATGAAAAAGCATGACATTTCTCTGACAGATCTACTGCTATGAGGTCTGGATGTCATGGGTATAGGGGTAATGGGGTAGACCTTATGTTGTCCTTGACAAAACAATACACTATCCATCCATGGAAGACAGCAGAAGTGTGAATGTGTGTTTGATTTATTAAATAGGCAACACATTGCATTAATATAGAAAGATACAGACACAGACCTGGCATCATAGTTTACCTATGGGTAGATGATGGTTGCTGTGTTTTGCAGAATATGCAGCATGGTATTTCAGTGACCTGATTTCCTTTGACAGGCATTACTCAAGCATTCAGCTCGACACACTCATACACACACAATCTGTGCCTTCCTCTCTTTCCCTTTCAACTTTCTCTGCTGCTCATCATTCAATACCCTCACAAAATGAATCTCACCTGCCTCTGATGTTTCTTTATCCCACCACCACAGATTTGACAATGATGTGAGATAAGAGCGCTAAACCTCCCTCAGATAAATCTGCACACTGCATGTAAGCAGCAGATCTAGGAGTGCTGTGGTACATTTCTTAAATGTGTGTCACAATCCTTCTTTAGTCACACATCGCACACCCCGTTTTGCTCTTACATGTGTGTGCAGCTTCTATCTCACTTAATCTTTTTTTCTTCCCTGGTAGTCTGCTGCTTTCATCCCTCTCCACTCTCCCCTTTGCAGAGTTGAGGTATCCATATGCAAATCACACAAGCTGCCCCACAGACACACTGCCACTGCAAAACACAAGCTGCATGTTACACCCCATCTGTGTGTGTGTGTGAGTGTGTGTGTGTGTGTGTGTGTGTGTGTGTGTGTGTGTGTGTGTGTGTGTGTGTGTGTGTGTGTGTGCTGTATAAATGCAAACACATTTTAGCATGTATTAATGTTAATCTGAAGCCTTATCTTTCTAGTGATCTACACCTATCTGTGGTCAATTTATGGACTTCAATGATCACTACAACTGTCAGCGCACCAAAAGCCGCACTGCAGCAGCTTCCCTGTCTCTTTCTTCTTCTCCCTCTCTCCCTTTCTCCCCTTTCACTCTCCATCTCCTCATTATTTCTCTCTCTAAATGTCCTTCTTTCCAATTTAATGCTGCCCCTCTCCTTTTTTCTTACCGTCTTTTTTGTACTTTGGCAATTTATTCCCTCCTTTCCTAGCCCAATCTCCATCCCTCTTTTTTTCCCCCCCAGTGACCTCTTTTACGCTCTCCTTCTGTATGACTCCCCCCATTTTATTCACAGGGAATCACATTTTGTAAAAATCTTTTTTGTCAGATAGGTTAAGGATGTTCCAAGAGCTATGAATCATCCGTGTGTGTGTGTATGTGTGTGTGTGGGGAGGTGAACAGCATTGCGTCATTGGGGGTGTGTTGAGTGGAAGGTGGGCCGAGCTGGCTGTCAGTCAGTGACGTCATTGGAACACGTGCGCCGGTCATGGCTGAGAAGCCGTTGCGTGGCTCCTGTCTGACTGTAGGCGAGCTGCAAAGAGCTGCAGCTCTCCTCGCCGAAGGGTTGATCAGGGGAAGTGAGTGTCTGGTGTGTGTGTGTGTGTGCGCGTGTGTGTGTGTGTGTATGCTTGTGTGACTGGATGCGAGTCTGTGTGCGTGTAGATGCTGCACGGGGCTGCAACTGGAGCGGCTGCTGAATAATACAGACAAGGGAATTTGGATAGCATGGAGGGAGACCGATCAATAATGCACTCTGTCGGGTTGTGAGCTTTTGCGTTAGTTAGTTCTTTTATTCTGGAACCTGTGGCTGCCTCCTGTCAGCCTGACACTGACTCCTTGTCCACCTCTATGCCTGATTAAGGACTGTCTGATTTACTCTGAAAATGTCTCACTACCATTTCATCAAATGCTGTAAGTAACCATCCATCACCTCTTTATCTGTGCATGCAAGCATGTGTGAAACGCCTCTATCCTGGGAATGGATTTATACTACATATGTGCTGCATCATACTGTGAATGTTTAAGGATTCAGGTCACCAGCTGCACACAGCTACACAATATGAACTTCAGGTGCTTTTTTTTTTTTTTTTTTTTGTCCTTGTGTGTGTCTGTGTGTGTGCATTAAGTGGGTGTGTGAGCTTGCTGCAGAGATTTGCTGCAGATGTGTGAAGTTGACCAGTAAATGCGGCAGGTAGCAAGCAAAGGAAGAGGGAAAAATGATACAGCATATATTAGGATGCAGATCCCATGAGCATCTGGCATATTTGTGACACAGTGACACAGACAGAGAGAGAAACTGAAGGCTCTTTAGAGGAGCGTTAGGAGAGATGGAGGGAATGGCGTGATGGGGAAATGTAAAGATGGTGGTGATGGATGAGTGACATATGAGGGATGCAGAAGTGGTGCAAAGAATGTCGAGCAGGAAGGAGGGATTGTGTTGCTGATGTTGTGGAGAGAACAGCAAATAGATAGATAGTGGAATAATGTAGTGGCAATGCAGACTGTCATAAAGTCTGTCCTTGAGTCTCCCAATCCCATCTGTCTCTCTCCAAATCTTTCCTTTCTACGGTTATTCTGCGTATACATATGGTGTCTGCAGTCTGGAGGCTGTGTGTGTGTCTATTTTGTGTGCTATTTTTTTTATGGATACTGTCTGTTTTATTCTCTTCAGCCAAGCAATGCAGGAACGCCTTGAGGGGATTTCTTCAAAACTGATCCGACATCCACTTTGTTTGAACTATGAGATTTCGATCCCATTGGTAAAAGGGTGATGACAAACACATGTCGCACCCATTCCCCTGCATACACCTCAGGAATGCTCAGTAATGACTTTATTTCAATGTGGTCAATTCAGTTATAAAAAACAAAACAAAAAACTTTTCTAATCGTCATCCAATGCCATAACTGGGGTGCCAATGGTTAACTGTTGAAAATGTACTTGACCCATTAAAAAATGGTGGTCGATAAGGTAATTTGCATGGAAGAATGGAAGTCTGGACAGACATGGATGTAAACTGTAATGTGAGTGGTTGGTGGAGGCGTCCATGAGCCTGGTCTAATTTACAATCTCCTGCAGTGCAGTCTGTGTTATTAGCTTGAGCCTGCATGGGATATTTCACAGTCAATCAATAACTGATAGCCCAGAGATTGGATGACAGGAGAAGAAAGTCCTGCTTTTTATTCTCCTCTCACTCTCTCTCTCTCTCTCTCCCTCCCTTTCTCTCCCTCCATCTCCATTTAATACATCTCTCTCTGATTCATTCTGTCTATTTCCCATCAGACTCCCTCCTACTGTTATTTCCTTCTCTCGTTCACATTCCATCAATCTGCTCAGAAACAATTTGTCACACTGGAGCAAATACCTACATTATTATGTATGACTGTTTGCTGTGGAAATTAGGTGATATTACTTCTTCCAAATGGTCATTTGGGTTTAAATGTATGTTAAAAAAAATCATTAGAATTAAATATTTATATATATTTAGTGATGAATGGAAATTCTGGTGTTTATTGATTGAGGTCAAACTCCTATTGATCTGTGCTGCCGCTGCTGCCGTGTTAATATAGTTGATGTTATTTTTTTTTAATCTTAACACAAAAGACAAAGGAAACTTCAACCTGGAGAATCTGACGAGTCATTAGGATCTGATTCATATTCACAACATGCCACAATATTTAGAATCTTGCACAGACTGCAGAGCAGATCTTTAACCCTTTCAGCATTTACCATCATCTATTTAATTAGAGGTGCAGATCTGAGTCACTTCATGTATATATTTTCAATACCTGAAGGTATAAACATCTTAAGATATGTCTATGTGTGTTTTATGTGCTGGGAGTTCACAAGCTGGTGTGACCGTAGACTTGAGTGTAGGTTGAATGGATGATTTATGGGTTTGACAGAGTGTGAATGACATGGAGTCAAGGTGAAGATGGAAACACACGTGTTCTTATCCACATGTTTTGTGCTAAACTGGTTGGTGTGCTTTATGATCTCTGCTACCTCCTGCTGTTCATCACCTTACCCGAGTCTAATTAGAAAAAATAATAACTTTTAGTGATTTTCTAGCTATAGCAAATCTGTCTCCCACCAACTGTTAACCACCGAACCTTCAATCAAATTAAAATGAATAAAGTGTGAAATTTATCATCCCTGTGCAACAGCAGCGCCATATTTCATTCGTTAAGAAACTACTTAGCTGTAGAAAACGACTTCTATTTATATGACTTCTTAAACACAGAAGCCATTTTCTAATCAAACATTTAGTAATGAAATGTTTTCTGGGTTTAGACTGTTAGATGTACAAAACAAGCCCAGCAGCAGTGTGGCTGAGAGGTACGGTAGTAAGGATTATGTTCACAGTTCGAGCTGCCTGGAAAGCTTTTATGGCATTTATGTAATTAGTTGGAGATAAAGATGATATTTGTGTTTGCCGTTCTCAATCATTAATGTGGATTCATGTGCTGTTGTTGAAGTCAAACCAGCATTAAGACAATAAATCCATAAGATGCGGAGGAAACATGAAAGTGGATGAAAACAAGAGGCAATAATTGGGAATTGAGGAAACTGATGCTGTGGAGAGATAAGGTGGCTTCATTTTGTAAGTGTTTGTGTGTGTGTGTGTGTGTGTGTGTGTGTGTGTTGGTGTGTGTGTGTGTTTATGTGGGTGGGGGGGGGGGTTCTACACAACCTCCTGGCAAGCTCCTAAAATAAAAAATAAAATGCAGTTGAAGCAGACACCTGGCATGAACAGTATAATAGTGACCAGCCCTCGTCTGGAACCTGAACACAAAAGAAGCGGAGCAGATGGCAGGAGGGTTTTGTGAAGGAGGTGTATGTGGGTGCATGGAGAAGGAGGAGTGAGGTGGACTGAATGAGGAGATGTATATCAAGAAAAAGAAGCAACAGCTCCTTTCAGCTCCCTGTTCAACTCTGTCTGGAAGTGATAAAGATCTGATTCAAACAAACCTCAATAATGCAGTTTGGGCTTTCTATTGGACACTAAATCACAGGCTATCTTCTGTTTATCCTTTATTTGTGAGCCTGTTGGAGTGCGCCGGTTTTGGGCCGATGTCATTTGGCACCGTGATGCTTTTGATTGTTTTTTGCTAGGACACATCATTAACAACAAACCGCCTCCACATGTGGCTCACCTCCGGTTGTGAAAACAGCAGAAACAGGTGGGAGGCGCAAGCTGGTGTAGGAGACCAGGGATGTAAATTTATTGTGTGAAGTGAAGTAAAAAACTACTAATGTAGTTACTGATTTAACACAAGGACAGTTAAGAGGAAAGTTACAAAATGTTAACAAAATTGTTGTTGAGTCAGTCTTGCAAGAGTAAAATGAGCAGCAAATGAACAGATGAGGTCTGTAAAATTAGGAATATGTTGCATCAGCCAAGGGGCCAAAGAGGAATCAGGTGGTGAGTCATACTATTTCTGCAAAGACAGCCTCCTCTTCATATTCTTCATCCTCTGGGGTAGGCTGTGACCTGAATTTGTCTAATGACGAACGTCAGGTGATGTACATTCTTTTATTTGAATCTTAAAGTGTGAACTTCCCTTGATTTGAACATTCTAAGCAACGGACATCCTCATCAGCCAAGCAGACCATAATTGGTTTAGCAGCTTGTGATGAGATGTGTTTGGCTAAATTTCACCTCCAGGCAGAGAGATAATCCAGAAGATTAACTTCCCACTGCTGGCACAGGAGAGACAATGTGCTCATTTCAACTCTCAGTCAAACAGTCGAGACAAATATCCCTTACAGTGAATATGCTACAGACTGTTGGGAAAAATGCCCACATATGTGCACATGAATCAAAAAACTAACACAACCATGCCTGGAGATGAAACTGGCAGCATCGGTGTGTTTTATTATCTGATCTGTGTCTCATGAGCTTAGCATCAAGATGTGACGGGAGTAAATAGAGACTGGAGGTTTTCACCGATTTGTCAGGTTGTCATCAGAAAGAAAATTCGACTTTGAACAAATGCAAACAACGCATGAAATCGTTGCAGTGGCGTTTATTTTTTTGCGACACTAAACCTCGTCATTGTCGTCTTCTCTCCCTCTTTCTCTCTAGGTTGTTTCCAGCTATGTAATGTCTTTCGTCAGAACATGGAGATAGACCAGTGTCTGCTGGAGTCTCTGCCCATTGGTCAGCGCCAGAGGCTTGTCAGGAGGATGCGCTGTGACCAAATTAGGGCGTACTATGAAAGAGAGAAGAGCCTTCAGTGCCAGCAAGGTGGTATAAAGAGCCGAGCCCCGCCCGTCCACCGCAAGAAGCACCGCGTCCGCTTCGGCCTCACGGACGTCATACAGGACGCCATTATTCGCCATGATGACAAAGAAGGTGTGTATGAGAGTGTGTGTGTGTGTGTGTTTGTTTGTTTGTACAAAGTAAACTAGCTTTGTTGTGTTGGCTCTTTTATTGACTTATCGCACACACACACACGCACACACCACGCCGTCCACTTGACTGAGGTGAACACAGTGAAGCTTTTTATTCCTGATACAAACAGCTCCCAAGGACAAAAATGCCTCAGATGTGATGATGTATGCTGCTGGAAGCAAACAAAACCTCCACACAATGGCACTCTTTTTCTGTCAGACTCCAGGTACAACACGAACATTTGATCTTATTCTGTTTGGTGCTCTTTTTCAATGACGGTAAGAGACGTGGAATTCTTTTTCAAAGATCAGTGTCACCAGAGAGCAGATGACAGAGCTCATTGGTCCATTACTGGACCTGGCACAGCAGTGGATGGTAGCCAGTTCATTATGTTTGCAGTGTCACGTACAATGTCAGAGCAGATTCATTCATATACAGTACTAACATGTTAACTCTTGTCATTGATTAAAAGTAAGCTAAATATCTATGAGTGTCTATAAATTAGGACTAATTTGTCCAGTGTTGAGTAAAAATCTAAAGACTAATAAGGAAACAACCAACTGATAAAATTCACACTACAGTAATCCCTCGTGCATTCGCACATCAACACAAGTGGCTTCACCTCATTGCAGGTTTTTAAGTAGGTAGTCACATGATGCTGTACGTACATTCTATTGGCTGATGGCATCTGGAAGTGAGCTGTGTTCTGTGATCGCACTTTCGTGAGACAAAAAAGGGCTTTAAACAGTCTAAGTGTTTGGGAAAAGGTAATACATATAGAAGGTGGTTTAATACCAGTATGGGGAAGGTTCATAAATGTTTAAATTACCGTTAATAATAAAATAAATAGTTTGACACTATTTTGTCAGAATTTTCGTTTTTTGGAAACGCATTAACCGTGACAGAGAGAGAGAAGAGGATGGAGAAGACAGGGTTAGATGGAGGCAACTGATTCGCTGTGGCGACCCCTGAATGGGAAAGCCAAATTGAGAAGATGATTAACAGCAAGTAACAAGGGATCACTGTATTTGCCAGTCTTGTTCTCATTGCCGGTGTTTCTGTGTCAGGTCACTGTGTAAATCTCTGGCTGTGGATGTAGTTCAGCCTGGGTGTGTAGGAGCAAACAGCCAGACTGAGACCAGACTCCTTGGCTCGAGATGAATCAGATCTGCCATCCCTCTGTCTGGCGCTTCCCACCATGGTGTTACCTATTAATGGTATGGGAAGTCTTCTTGACCTCCTGATCTTATTCAAACAAGAAGTGGCTTTGGATCAGGTCAAATTCTACTATAATTCAGTAGTTAGGGGATGGGGAATAGATTCATCCACTACCGTAACACTTCGGTTGGCCTGTCTTGTTTTTCCTTCTAAATTGTGTGTCTTTGACGCAACACTTGGCTTCTCAACAGTTGTGCACTAGAGCTGAGTGATAACAGTATTTGTCACCAGTGATTCTTTGGATAGCCAAGCCCTTTTGAACAGAGGTGTAAAATTATGCTCTCTTGGATTTTCCCAAAGTAATCTGAAAGTACTTTATATATTTTCCTTTTGTTACAGAAGGCTTTTTACTTTCTGGGGTCTGAGGTCACCGGCATCAACACCAACCCTAACCCAACCTTTATCTGCTCCATGAAAATGTTCAACATGCCAGTATCTGGGATCTTTTCTTTAGCAGATAATCTTTACGACTTGGAGTCCAGGTTGGAATTGGGTTTAGACTGTATGTCAGGAGATTGTGGAAATCCATCTGCCTCCTAGCGAGGTAGGGGGTTCATCTCCTGGATAGTTTAAACCATAAGGAGTTGCATTTGTCTTGTTGACAATTCAAAGATAACCACCTGTACAGACTGAAAAACAAACCAGCAGAAATATCAAAATGGTTATAAGAGTGCTGATTTCCTCTTGATCATCCTGCCACTATAGTTTATTATTTCAGCCTCATCCAAGCATCAGAAATGTGTGCCTTCTAGTGAAACAGTCAGCTATATAAATGACATTGCTGTTATCTTGTTCAGTGTTTTGCCCTTTGGCCCCCAGATGGAGATAATGAAATCATTGATCATAATACAGTAAAATTAGTTCAGAGAATTAGCTTTGGAAATAGATTCAGTCACACACAGACGCACACACAGTCACACTAGGATTTATCTTCTTATCAGTTGTCTTGTACGGGAAATAAGATTGATTGGGGAATGAGATAAAGACTGGGTGGATAAAAGATGAAAGGGTGGGAAATAGGAAACTAGAAAGCAAAAGCAAATGAAAGCATCAGCTTAGGGACAATATGAGATGCAAACATTTCCAAGTGAGCAGAGAGTTATAGTTCAGTAGGAGCTTGGTATCTCCGTCCTCCATCCCCTCCCTGTCATATGCAAACACCTCGCTCACTTTTTGACATTTGACAAAATTGCTTTTCCCAAACCAATCTTTCAACCTCATCAAAGCAAAATGCAAGTGGACCAGTAGCAGCTGTTACACTGTAGCGATGCAACATATATTTTTCATTTTCATTTTCATTACGCTATCCCCCCAGTCAACGGAATAATTCAACAGTCTGACTGAGATGACCGACTGTTGCCTCACATCAAGAAGGGGGTATCTGAAGGGGTTATCACCAATACGAGTCAGATTGGTGTTGGGTACTTTTCTGCATTATAATTTTCCATAAAGTGATAGTACCTCAGGGTATTCTGGAATATATTTTAAATCAACGTCCACCTCTCAGTTGTTTAAGACAGGAGTATCTGTACCTCCTGAGATTTCACAAGTAATCATAACCAAACATAAACAGATGGAATGCCATTATATCAATCCAAAGATCCATAAATGGCTTGCCTGCACAAGTCAAACACAGCAGAGTCAAGACTTTTTTTTGTTGTTGCCTGAAATCCCTGAAATCATTTTTCATGTCATTCCACCCTATGAACAAGCGGGCATGTCGTCCCTGCTTCACCCCACAAAACTCATCATACAATGTTCTGCAGTCACAGCGGAGCATTATTGCAAACTGCACAGAACATCTTATCATTGGGATCAAAACAAAGGAAATCTGTCAGAGCTCATTTCAGAAACACGGGGCAGCGAGGTGAGACGGTTCGTCTTGCGACTACAGCTGTGTGATAAGGACCGAAGAGACAGAACAATTTATAGGGATGAAGGATTTGAACAGAATCTAAAATGCGGCTGCCAAGGTGCGATGGTTTACACGGGAAGAACATGGCTGGCGACTAAGATGGAGTGCTTTTCCACTGTTGCTATAGGTTGAATTTTTTTTTAGATGCATTGAAGGA